>NC_091303.1:48031702-48049760 GCF_038502225.1 Cherax quadricarinatus | reverse complement strand
GTCTGTGAAGAACATTGTGTTGAGGGTCTGTGAAGAACATTGTGTTGTGGTCTGTGAAGAACATTGTGTTGTGGATCTGTGAAGAACATTGTGTTGTGGGTCTGTGAAGAACATTGTGTTGTGGGTCTGTGAAGAACATTGTTTTGTGAGTCTGTGTAGAACATTGTGTTGTGGGTCTGTGAAGAACATTGTGTTGTGGTCTGTGAAGAACATTGTGTTGTGGGTCTGTGAAGAACATTGTGTTGTGGGTCTGTGAAGAACATTGTGTTGTGGGTCTGTGAAGAACATTGTGTTGTGGGTCTGTGAAGAACATTGTGTTGTGGTCTGTGAAGAACATTGTGTTGTGGGTCTGTGAAGAACATTGTGTTGTGGGTCTGTGAAGAACATTGTGTTGTGGTCTGTGAAGAACATTGTGTTGTGGTCTGTGAAGAACATTGTGTTGTGGTCTGTGAAGAACATTGTGTTGTGGGTCTGTGAAGAACATTGTGTTGTGGGTCTGTGAAGAACATTGTGTTGTGGGTCTGTGAAGAACATTGTGTTGTGGGACTGTGAAGAACATTGTGTTGTGGGTCTGTGAAGAACATTGTGTTGTGGGTCTGTGAAGAACATTGTGTTGTGGGTCTGTGAAGAACATTGTGTTGTGGGTCTGTGAAGAACATTGTGTTGTGGGTCTGTGAAGAACATTGTGTTGTGGGTCTGTGAAGAACATTGTGTTGTGGGTCTGTGAAGAACATTGTGTTGTGGTGGTGTGGGTCTGTGAAGAACATTGTGAAGAACATTATGTTGTGGTCTGTGAAGAACATTGTGTTGTGGGTCTGTGAAGAGCATTGTGTTGTGGGTCTGTGAAGAGCATTGTGTTGTGGGTCTGTGAAGAACATTGTGTTGTGGGTGTGAAGAACATTGTGTTGTGAGTCTGTGAAGAACTGTGTTGGGGTCTGTGAAGAACATTGTGTTGTGGGTCTGTGAAGAACATTGTGTTGTGGGTCTGTGAAGAACTTTGTGTTGTGGTTCTGTGAAGAATATTGCGTTGGGAGTCTGTGAAGAACATTGTGTTGTGGTTCTGTGAAGAACATTGTGTTGTAAGTCTGTGAAGAACATTGTGTTGTGGGTGTGTGAAGAACATTGTGTTGTGGGTCTGTGAAGAACATTGTGTTGGTGTCTGTGAAGAACATTGTGTTGTGGGTCTGTGAAGAACATTGTGCATTGGTCTGTGAAGAACATTGTGTTGTGGTCTGTGAAGAACACTGTGTTTTGGTCTGTGAAGAACATTGTGTTGTGGTCTGTGAAGAACTTTGTGTTGGGGTCTGTGAAGATCGTTGTGTTGTGGTCTGTGAAGAACATTGTGTTGTGGGTCTGTGAAATACATTGTGTTGCAGTCTGTGAAGAACATTGCGTTGTGGGTCTGTGAAGAACATTGTGTTGAGGGTCTGTGAAGAACATTGTGTTGTGGATCTGTGAAGAACATTGTGTTGTGGGTCTGTGAAGAACATTGTGTTGTGGGTCTGTGAAGAACATTGTTTTGTGAGTCTGTGAAGAACATTGTGTTGTGGGTCTGTGAAGAACATTGTGTTGTGGTTCTGTGAAGAACATTGTGTTGTGGGTCTCTGAAGAACATTGTGTTGTGGTCTGTGAAGAACATTGTGTTGTGGGTCTGTGAAGAACATTGTGTTGTAGGTCTGTGAAGAACATTGTGTTGTGGGTGTGTGAAGAACATTGTGTTGTGGGTCTGTGAGGAACATTGTGTTGGGGTCTGTGAAGAACATTGTGTTGTGGTTCTGTGAAGAACATTGTGTTGTGGGTCTGTGAAGAACATTGTGTTGTGGTTCTGTGAAGAACATTGCGTTGGGAGTCTGTGAAGAACATTGTGTTGTGGGTCTGTGAAAAACATTGTGTTGGGGTCTGTGAAGAACATTGTGTTGTGGGTCTGTGATGAACATTGTGTTGTGGGTCTGTGAAGAACATTGTGTTGGGGTCTGTGAAGAACATTGTGTAGTGGGTCTGTGAAGAACATTGTGCTTTGGTCTGTGAAGAACATTGTGTTGTCTGTGAATAACACTGCGTTTTGGTCTGTGAAGAACATTGTGTTGTGGTCTGTGAAGAACTTTGTGTTGTGGTCTGTGAAGAACATTGTGTTGGGGTCTGTGAAGAACATTGTGTTGTGGTCTGTGAAGAACATTGTGTTGTGGTCTGTGAAGAACATTGTGTTGTGGGTCTGTGAAGAACATTGTGTTGTGGGTCTGTGAAAAACATTGTGTTGTGGGTCTGAGAAGAACATTGTGTTGTGGGTCTGTGAAGAACATTGTGTTGTGGGTCTGTGAAGAACATTGTGTTGTGGGTCTGTGAAGAACATTGTGTTGTGGGTCTGTGAAGAACATTGTGTTGTGGTCTGTGAAGAACATTGTGTTGTGGTCTGTGAAGAACATTGTGTTGTGGGTCTGTGAAGAACATTGTGTTGTGGTCTGTGAAGAACATTGTGTTGTGGGTCTGTGAAGAACATTGTGTTGTGGTCTGTGAAGAACATTGTGTTGTGGGCTGTGAAGAACATTGTGTTGTGGGTCTGTGAAGAACATTGTGTTTGGGTCTGTGAAGAACATTGTGTTGTGGTCTGTGAAGAACATTGTATTGTGGTTCTGTGAAGAACATTGTGTTGTGTGTCTGTAAAGAACATTGTGTTGTGTGTCTGTGAAGAACATTGTGTTGTTGGTCTGAGAAGAACATTGTGTTGTGGTTCTGTGAAGAACATTGTGTTGTGGGTCTGTGAAAAACATTGTGTTGTGGGTCTGTGAAGAACATAGTGTTGTGGTCTGTGAAGAACATTGTGCTGTGAGTCTGTCAAGAACATTGTGTTGTGGGTCTGTGAAGAACATGTTGTGGGTCTGTGAAGAACATTGTGTTGTGGATCTGTGCAGAACATTGTGTTGTGGTATGTGAAGAATATTGTGTTGTGTTCTGTGAAGAACATTGTGCTGTGGGTCTGTGAAGAACATTTTGTGGGTCTGTGAAAAATATTGTGTTGTGGTCTTTGAAGAACATTGTGTTGTGGTCTTTGAAGAACATTGTGTTATGGGTCTATGAAGAACATTGTGTTGTGGGTCTGTGAAGAACATTGTGTTGTGGGACTGTGACGAACATTGTGTTGTGGGTCTGTGAAGAACATTGTGCTGTGGGTCTGTGAAGAACATTGTGTTGTTGGTCTGTGAATAACATTGTGTTGTGGGACTGTGAAGAACATTGTGTTGCGGGTCTGTGAAGAGCATTGTGTTGTGGGTCTGTGAAGAACATTGTGTTGTGGTCTGTGAAGAACATTGTGTTTTGGGACTGTGAAGAACATTGTGTTGTGGGTCTGTGAAGAACATTGTGTTGTGGGTCTGTGAAGAACATTGTGTTGTTGGTCTGTGAATAACATTGTGTTGTGGGACTGTGAAGAACATTGTGTTGTGGGTCTGTGAAGAGCATTGTGTTGTGGGTCTGTGAAGAGCATTGTGTTGTGGGTCTGTGAAGAACATTGTGTTGTGGGTCTGTGAAGAACATTGTGTTGTGGGTCTGTGAAGAACATTGTGTTGTGGGTCTGTGAAGAACATTGTGTTGTGGGTCTGTGAAGAACATTGTGTTGTGGGTCTGTGAAGAACATTGTGTTGTGGGTCTGTGAAGAACATTGTGTTGTGGTCTGTGAAGAACATTGTGTTGTGGGTCTGTGAAGAACATTGTGTTGTGGTCTGTGAAGAACATTGTGTTGTGGGTCTGTGAAGAACATTGTGTTGTGGTCTGTGAAGAACATTGTGTTGTGAGTCTGTCAAGAACATTGTGTTGTGGGTCTGTGAAGAACATGGTGTTGTGGGTCTGTGAAGAACATTGTGTTGTGGGTCAGTGAAGAACATTGTGTTTTGGGTCTGTGAAGAACATTGTGTTGTGGTATGTGAAGAATATTGTGTTGTGGTCTGTGAAGAACATTGTGTTGGGGTCTGTGAAGAACATTGTGTTGTTGTCTGTGAAGAACATTGTGTTGTGGGTCTGTGAAGAACATTGTGTTGTGGGTCTGTGAAGAACATTGTGTTGTGGGTCTGTGAAGAACATTGTGTTGTGGGTCTGTGAAGAACAATGTGTTGTGGGTCTGTGAAGAACATTGTGTTGTGGGTCTGTGAAGAACATTGTGTTGTGGGTCTGTGAAGAACATTGTGTTGTGGGTCTGTGAAGAACATTGTGTTGTGGGTCTGTGAAGAACATTGTGTTGTGGGTCTGTGAAGAACATTGTGTTGTGGGTCTGTGAAGAACATTGTGTTGTGGGTCTGTGAAGAACATTGTGTTGTGGGTCTGTGAAGAACATTGTGTTGTGGGTCTGTGAAGAACATTGTGTTGTGGGTCTGTGAAGAACATTGTGTTGTGGGTCTGTGAAGAACATTGTGTTGTGGGTCTGTGAAGAACATTGTGTTGTGGGTCTGTGAAGAACATTGTGTTGTGGGTCTGTGAAGAACATTGTGTTGTGGTCTGTGAAGAACATTGTGTTGTGGGTCTGTGAAGAACATTGTGTTGTGGTCTGTGAAGAACATTGTGTTGTGGTCTGTGAAGAACATTGTGTTGTGGTCTGTGAAGAACATTGTGTTGTGGTCTGTGAAGAACATTGTGTTGTGGTCTGTGAAGAACATTGTGTTGTGGTCTGTGAAGAACATTGTGTTGTGGGTCTGTGAAGAACATTGTGTTGTGGGTCTGTGAAGAACATTGTGTTGTGGGTCTGTGAAGAACATTGTGTTGTGGGTCTGTGAAGAACATTGTGTTGTGGGTCTGTGAAGAACATTGTGTTGTGGGTCTGTGAAGAACATTGTGTTGTGGGTCTGTGAAGAACATTGTGTTGTGGGTCTGTGAAGAACATTGTGTTGTGGGTCTGTGAAGAACATTGTGTTGTGGGTCTGTGAAGAACATTGTGTTGTGGGTCTGTGAAGAACATTGTGTTGTGGGTCTGTGAAGAACATTGTGTTGTGGGTCAGTGAAAAACATTGTTTTGTGAGTCTGTGTAGAACATTGTGTTGCGGGTCTGTGAAGAACATTGTGTTTTGGATCAGACGAACATTGTGTTGTGGGTCTGTGAAGAACATTGTGTTTTGGGTTTGTGAAGAACATTGTGTTGTGGGACTGTGAAGAACATTGTGTTGTGGGTCTGTGAAGAACATTGTGTTGCGGGTCTGTGAAGAACATTGTGTTTTGGATCAGACGAACATTGTGTTGTGGGTCTGTGAAGAACATTGTGTTTTGGGTTTGTGAAGAACATTGTGTTGTGGGACTGTGAAGAACATTGTGTTGTGGGTCTGTGAAGAACATTGTGTTGTGGGTCTGTGAAGAACATTGTGTTGTGGGTCTGTGAAGAACATTGTGTTGTGGGTCTGTGAAGAACATTGTGTTGTGGGTCTGTGAAGAACATTGTGTTGTGGGTCTGTGAAGAACATTGTGTTGTGGTCTGTGAAGAACATTGTGCTGGGGTCTGTGAAGAACATTGTGTTGTGGGTCTGTGAAGAACATTGTGTTGTTGTCTGTGAAGAACACTGTGTTTTGGTCTGTGAAGAACATTGTGTTGTGGTCTGTGAAGAACTTTGTGTTGGGGTCTGTGAAGATCGTTGTGTTGTGGTCTGTGAAGAACATTGTGTTGTGGGTCTGTGAAGAACATTGTGTTGTGGGTCTGTGAAGTACATTGTGTTGTGGGTCTGTGAAGAACATTGTGTTGTGGGTCTGTGAAGAACATTGTGTTGTGGGTCTGTGAAGAACATGGTGTTGTGAGTCTCTGAAGAATATTGTGTTGTGGTCAGTAAAGAACATTGTGTTGGGGTCTGTGAAGAACATTGTGTTGTGGGTCTGTGAAGTACATTGTGTTGTGGGTCTGTGAAGAACATTGTGTTGTGGGTCTGTGAAGGACATTGTGTTGTGGGTCTGTGAAGAACATTGTGTTGTGGATCTGTGAAGAACATTGTGTTGGGAGTCTGTGAAGAACATTGTGTTGATGGTCTGCGAAGAACATTGTGTTGTGGGTCTGTGAAGAACATTGTGTTGGGGTCTGTGAAGAACATTGTGTTGTGTGCCTGTGAAGAACATTGTGTTGTGGGTCTGTGAAGAACATTGTGTTGTTGATCTGCGAAGAACATTGTGTTGTGGTCTGTGAATAACATTGTGTTGTGGTCTGTGAAGAACATTGCATTGTGGGTCTGTGAAGAACATTGAGTTGAGGGTCTGTGAAGAACATTGTGTTGTGGGTCTGTGAAGAACATTGTGTTGTGGGTCTGTGAAGAACATTGTGTTGTGGTCTGTGAAGAACATTGTGTTGTGGGTCTGTGAAGAACATTGTGTTGTGGGTCTGTGAAGAACATTGTGTTGTGGGTCTGTGAAGAACATTGTGTTGTGGGTCTGTGAAGAACATTGTGTTGTGGGTCTGTGAAGAACATTGTGTTGTGGGTCTGTGAAGAACATTGTGTTGTGGGTCTGTGAAGAAAATTGTGTTGTGGGTCTGTGAAGAACATTGTGTTGTGGGTCTGTGAAGAACATTGTGTTGTGGGTCTGTGAAGAACATTGTGTTGTGGTCTGTGAAGAACATTGTGTTGTGGGTCTGTGAAGAACATTGTGTTGTGAGTCTGTGAAGAACATTGTGTTGTGGGTCTGTGAAGAACATTGTGTTTTGGATCTGAGAAGAACATTGTGTTGTGGGTCTGTGAAGAACATTGTGTTTTGGGTCTGTGAAGAACATTGTGTTGTGGGACTGTGAAGAACATTGTGTTGTGGGTCTGTGAAGAACATTGTGCTGTGGGTCTGTGAAGAACATTGCGTTGTGGGTCTGTGAAGAACATTGTGTTGTGGGTCTGTGAAGAATATTGTGTTGTGGGTCTGTGAAGAACATTGTGTTGTGGGTCTGTGAAGAACATTGTGTTGTGGGTCTGTGAAGAACATTGTGTTGTGGTCTGTGAAGAACATTGTGTTGTGGTCTGTGAAGAACATTGTGTTGAGGGTCTGTGAAGAACATTGTGTTGTGGTCTGTGAAGAACATTGTGTTGTGGGTCTGTGAAGAACATTGTGTTGGGGTCTGTGAAGAACATTGTGTTGTGGTCTGTGAAGAACATTGTGTTGTGGGTCTGTGAAGAACATTGTGTTGTGGTCTGTGAAGAACATTGTGTTGTGGTCTGTGAAGAACATTGCGTTGTGGGTCTGTGAAGAACATTGAGTTGAGGGTCTGTGAAGAACATTGTGTTGTGGGTCTGTGAAGAACATTGCGTTGTGGGTCTGTGAAGAACATTGTGTTGTGCTCTGTGAAGAACATTGTGTTGAGGGTCTGTGAAGAACATTGTGTTGTGGGTCTGTGAAGAACATTGTGTTGTGGTCTGTGAAGAACATTGTGTTGAGGGTCTGTGAAGAACATTGCGTTGTGGTCTGTGAAGAACATTGTGTTGTGGGTCTGTGAAGAACATTGTGTTGTGGGTCTGTGAAGAACATTGTGTTGTGGGTCTGTGAAGAACATTGTGTTGTGGGTCTGTGAAGAACATTGTGTTGTGGGTCTGTGAAGAACATTGTGTTGTGGGTCTGTGAAGAACATTGTGTTGTGGGTCTGTGAAGAACATTGTGTTGTGGGTCTGTGAAGAACATTGTGTTGTGGTCTGTGAAGAACATTGTGTTGTGGTCTGTGAAGAACATTGTGTTGTGGTCTGTGAAGAACATTGTGTTGTGGGTCTGTGAAGAACATTGTGTTGTGGGTCTGTGAAGAACATTGTGTTGTAGGTCTGTGAAGAACATTGTGTTGTGGTCAGTGAAGAACATTGTGTTGTGGTCTGTGAAGATCATTGTGTTGTGGGTTTGTGAAGAACATTGCGTTGTGGGTCTGTGAAGAACATAGTGTAGGGGGTCTGTGAAGGACATTCTCTTGTGGGTCTGTGAAGAACATTGTGTTGTTGATCTGTGAAGAACATTGTGTTGTTAGTCTGTGAAGAACATTGTGTTGATGGTCTGCGAAGAACATTGTGTTGTGGGTCTGTGAAGAACATTGTGTTGGGGTCTGTGAAGAACATTGTGTTGTGTGCCTGTGAAGAACATTGTGTTGTGGGTCTGTGAAGAACATTGTGTTGTGGGTCTGTGAAGAACATTGTGTTGAGGGTCTGTGAAGAACATTGTGTTGTGGGTCTGTGAAGAACATTGTGTTGTGGGTCTGTGAAGAACATTGTGTTGTGGTCTGTGAAGAACATTGTGTTGTGGGTCTGTGAAGAACATTGTGTTGTGGGTCTGTGAAGAACATTGTGTTGTGGGTCTGTGAAGAACATTGTGTTGTGGGTCTGTGAAGAACATTGTGTTGTGGTCTGTGAAGAACATTGTGTTGTGGGTCTGTGAAGAACATTGTGTTGTGGGTCTGTGAAGAACATTGTGTTGTGGTCTGTGAAGAACATTGTGTTGTGGGTCTGTGAAGTACATTGTGTTGTGGGTCTGTGAAGAACACTGTGTTGTGGTCTGTGAAGAACATTGTGTTGTGGGGCTGTGAAGAACATTGTGTTGTGAGTCTGTGAAGAACATTGTGTTGTGGGTCTGTGAAGAACATTGTGTTTTGGATCAGACGAACATTGTGTTGTGGGTCTGTGAAGAACATTGTGTTGTGGGTTTGTGAAGAACATTGTGTTGTGGGACTGTGAAGAACATTGTGTTGTGGGTCTGTGAAGAACATTGTGTTGTGGGTCTGTGAAGAACATTGTGTTGTGGGTCTGTGAAGAACATTGTGTTGTGGGTCTGTGAAGAACATTGTGTTGTGGGTCTGTGAAGAATATTGTGTTGTGGGTCTGTGAAGAACATTGTGTTGGAGTCTGTGAAGAACATTGCATTGTGGTCTGTGAAGAACATTGAGTTGAGGGTCTGTGAAGAACATTGTGTTTTGGTCTGTGAAGAACATTGTGCTCGGGCCTGTGAAGAACATTGTGTTGGGGTCTGTGAAGAATATTGTGTTGTGGTCTGTGAAGAACATTGTGTTGTGGTCTGTGAAGAACATTGTGTTGGGGGTCTGTGAATAACATTGTGTTGTGGGTCTGTGAAGAACATTGTGTTGTGGGTCTGTGAAGAACATTGTGTTGTTATTCTGTGAAGAACATTGTGTTGTGGGTCTGTGAAGAACATTGTGTTGTGGGTGTGTGAAGAACACTGTGTTGTGGTCTGAGAAGAACATTGTGTTGTGGGTCTGTGAAGAACATTGTGTTGTGAGTCTGTGAAGAACATTGCGTTGTGGGTCTGTGAAGAACATTGTGTTTTGGATCTGAGAAGAACATTGTGTTGTGGGTCTGTGAAGAACATTGTGTTTTGGGTCTGTGAAGAACATTGTGTTGTGGGACTGTGAAGAACATTGTGTTGTGGGTCTGTGAAGAACATTGTGTTGCGGGTCTGTGAAGAACATTGTGTTGTGGGTCTGTGAAGAACATTGTGTTGTGGGTCTGTGAAGAACATTGTGTTGTGGGTCTGTGAAGAACATTGTGTTGTGGGTCTGTGAAGAACATTGTGTTGTGGGTCTGTGAAGAACATTGTGTTGTGGGTCTGTGAAGAACATTGCGTTGTGGGTCTGTGAAGAACATTGTGTTGTGGGTCTGTGAAGAACATTGTGTTGTGGGTCTGTGAAGAACATTGTGTTGTGGGTCTGTGAAGAACATTGCATTGTGGTCTGTGAAGAACATTGTGTTTTGGTCTGTGAAGAACATTGTGTTGGGACCTGTGAAGAACATTGTGTTCTGGGTCTGTGAAGAACATTGTGTTATTAGTCTGTGAAGAACATTGTGTTGTGGGTCTGTGAAGAACTTTGTGTTGGTTTCTGTGAAGATCGTTGTGTTGTGGTCTGTGAAGAACATTGTGTTGTGGGTCTGTGAAGAACATTGTGTTGTTATTCTGTGAAGAACATTGTGTTGTGGGTCTGTGAAGAACATTGTGTTGTGGGTCTGTGAAGAACATTGTGTTGTGGGTCTGTGAAGAACATTGTGTTGTGAGTCGGTGAAGAACATTGTGTTGTGGTCAGTGAAGAACATTGTGTTGTGGTCTGTGAAGAGCATTGTGTTGTGGGTCTGTGAAGAACATTGTGTTGTGGGTCTGTGAAGAACATAGTGTAGGGGGTCTGTGAAGAACATTCTGTTGTGGGTCTGTGAAGAACTTTGTGTTGTTGATCTGTGAAGAACATTGTGTTGGGGTCTGTGAAGAACATTGTGTTGTGTGTCTGTGAAGAACATTGTGTTGTGGATCTGTGAAGAACATTGTGTTGGGGTCTGTGAAGAACATTGTGTTGTGTGTCTGTGAAGAACATTGTGTTGTGGATCTGTGAAGAACATTGTGTTGTGGATCTGCAAAGAACATTGTGTTGTGGTCTGTGAATAACATTGTGTTGTGGTCTGTGAAGAACATTGCATTGTGGGTCTGTGAAGAACATTGAGTTGAGGGTCTGTGAAGAACATTGTGATGTGGGTCAGTGAAAAACATTGTGTTGTGGGTCTGCGATGAACATTGTGTTGTGGTCTGTGAAGAACATTGTGTTGTGGGTCTGTGAAGAACATTGTGTTGTGGGTCTGTGAAGAACATTGTGTTGTGGGTCTGTGAAGAACATTGTGTTGTGGGTCTGTGAAGAACATTGTGTTGTGGTCTGTGAAGAACATTGTGTTGTGGGTCTGTGAAGTACATTGTGTTGTGGGTCTGTGAAGAAAATTGTGTTGTGGGTCTGTGAAGGACATTGTGTTGTGGGTCTGTGAAGAACATTGTGTTGTGGGTGTGTGAAGAACACTGTGTTGTGGTCTGTGAAGAACATTGTGTTGTGGGTCTGTGAAGAACATTGTGTTGTGAGTCTGTGAAGAACATTGTGTTGTGGGTCTGTGAAGAACATTGTGTTTTGGATCAGACGAACATTGTGTTGTGGGTCTGTGAAGAACATTGTGTTTTGGGTTTGTGAAGAACATTGTGTTGTGGGACTGTGAAGAACATTGTGTTGTGGGTCTGTGAAGAACATTGTGTTGTGGGTCTGTGAAGAACATTGCGTTGTGGGTCTGTGAAGAACATTGTGTTGTGGGTCTGTGAAGAATATTGTGTTGTGGGTCTGTGAAGAACATTGTGTTGTGGGTCTGTGAAGAACATTGCATTGTGTTCTGTGAAGAACACTGTGTTTTGGTCTGTGAAGAACATTGTGTTGAGGCCTGTGAAGAACATTGTGTTCTGGGTCTGTGAAGAACATTGTGTTGTTAGTCTGAGAAGAATATTGTGTTGTGGGTCTGTGAAGAACTTTGTGTTGGGGTCTGTGAAGATCGTTGTGTTGTGGTCTGTGAAGAACATTGTGTTGTGGGTCTGTGAAGAACGTTGTGTTGTGGGTCTGTGAAATACATTGTGTTGTGGTCTGTGAAGAACATTGCGTTGTGGGTCTGTGAAGAACATTGTGTTGAGGGTCTGTGAAGAACATTGTGTTGTGGGTCTGAGAAGAACATTGCGTTGTGGGTCTGTGAAGAACATTGTGTTGTGCTCTGTGAAGAATATTGTGTTGAGGGTCTGTGAAGAACATTGTGTTGTGGGTCTGTGAAGAACATTGTGTTGTGGTCTGTGAAGAACATTGTGTTGAGGATCTGTGAAGAACATTGTGTTGTGGTCTGTGAAGAACATTGTGTTCTGGGTCTGTGAAGAACATTGTGTTGTTAGTCTGTGAAGAACATTGTGTTGTGGGTCTGTGAAGAACATTGTGTTGTGGGTCTGTGAAGAACATTGTGTTGTGTTCTGTGAAGAACATTGTGTTGTGGGTCTGTGAAGAACATTGTGTTGTGCTCTGTGAAGAACATTGTGTTGAGGGTCTGGGAAGAACATTGTGTTGTTGTCTATGAAGAACATTGTGTTGAGGTACTGTGAAGAACATTGTGTTGTGGTCTGTGAAGAACATTGTGTTGTGGGTCTGTGAAGAACATTGTGTTGTGGGTCTGTGAAGAACATTGTGTTGTGGGTCTGTGAAGAACATTGTGTTGTGAGTCTGTGAAGAACATTGTGTTGTGGTCTGTGAAGAGCATTGTGTTGTGGTTCTGTGAAGAACATAGTGTAGGGGGTCTGTGAAGAACATTCTGTTGTGGGTCTGTGAAGAACATTGTGTTGTTGATCTGTGAAGAACATTGTGTTGTGGATCTGTGAAGAACATTGTGTTGGGGTCTGTGAAGAACATTGTGTTGTGTGCCTGTGAAGAACATTGTGTTGTGGGTCTGTGAAGAACATTGTGTTGTTGATCTGCGAAGAACATTGTGTTGTGGTCTGTGAATAACATTGTGTTGTGGTCTGTGAAGAACATTGCATTGTGGGTCTGTGAAGAACCTTGAGTTGAGGGTCTGTGAAGAACATTGCGTTGTGGGTCTGTGAAGAACATTGCGTTGTGGGTCTGTGAAGAACATTGTGTTGTGCTCTGTGAAGAACATTGTGTTGAGGGTCTGTGAAGAACATTGTGTTGTGGTCTGTGAAGAACATTGTGTTGTGGGTCTGTGAAGAACATTGTGTTGTGGGTCTGTGAAGAACATTATGTTGTGGTCTGTGAAGAACATTGTGTTGAGGGTCTGTGAAGAACATTGTGTTGTGGTCTGTGAAGAACATTGTGTTGTGGGTCTGTGAAGAACATTGTGTTGTGGGTCTTTGAAGAACATTGTGATGTGGGTCAGTGAAAAACATTGTGTTGTGGGTCTGCGAAGAACATTGTGTTGTGGTCTGTGAAGAACATTGTGTTGTGGGTCTGTGAAGAACATTGTGTTGTGGGTCTGTGAAGAACATTGTGTTGTGGGTCTGTGAAGAACATTGTGTTGTGGTCTGTGAAGAACATTGTGTTGTGGGTCTGTGAAGAACATTGTGTTGTGGTCTGTGAAGTACATTGTGTTGTGGGTCTGTGAAGAACATTGTGTAGTAGTCGGTGAAGAACATTGTGTTGTGGGTCTGTGAAGAACATTGTGTTGTGGGTCTGTGAAGAACATTGTGTTGTGGGTCTCTGAAGAATATTGTGTTGTGGTCTGTAAAGAACATTGTGTTGGGGTCTGTGAAGAACATTGTGTTGTGGTCTGTGAAGAACATTGTGTTGTGGTCTGTGAAGAACTGTTGTGGGTCTGTGAAGAATATTGTGTTGTGGTCTGTGAAGAACATTGTGTTGTGGGTCTGTGAAGAACATTGCGTTGGGAGTCTGTGAAGAACATTGTGTTGTGGGTCTGTGAAGAACATTGTGTTGTGGGTCTGTGAAGAACATTGTGTTGTGGGTCTGTGAAGAACATTGTGTTGTGGTCTGTGAAGAACATTGTGTTGTAGGGCTGTGAAGAACATTCTGTTGTGGGTCTGTGAAGAACATTGTGTTGTGGATCTGTGAAGAACATTGTGTTGGGTGTCTGTGAAGAACATTGTGTTGTGGGTCTGTGAAGAACATTGTGTTGTGGGTCTGTGAAGAACATTGTGTTGTGGGTCTGTGAAGAACATTGTGTTGTGGGTCTGTGAAGAACATTGTGTTGTGGGTCTGTGAAGAACATTGTGTTGTGGGTCTGTGAAGAACATTGTGTTGTGGGTCTGTGAAGAACATTGTGTTGTGGGTCTGTGAAGAACATTGTGTTGTGGGTCTGTGAAGAACATTGTGTTGTGGGTCTGTGAAGAACATTGTGTTGTGGTCTGTGAAGAATATTGTGTTGTGGTCTGTAAAGAACATTGTGTTGTGGGTCTGTGAAGAACATTGTGTTGTGGTCTGTGAAGAACATTGTGTTGTGGTCTGTGAAGAACTGTTGTGGGTCTGTGAAGAACATTGTGTTGTGGTCTGTGAAGAACATTGTGTTGTGGGTCTGTGAAGTACATTGTGTTGTGGGTCTGTGAAGAAAATTGTGTTGTGGGTCTGTGAAGGACATTGTGTTGTGGGTCTGTGAAGGACATTGTGTTGTGGGTGTGTGAAGAACACTGTGTTGTGGTCTGTAAAGAACATTGTGTTGTGGGGCTGTGAAGAACATTGTGTTGTGAGTCTGTGAAGAACATTGTGTTGCGGGTCTGTGAAGAACATTGTGTTTTGGATCAGACGAACATTGTGTTGTGGGTCTGTGAAGAACATTGTGTTTTGGGTTTGTGAAGAACATTGTGTTGTGGGACTGTGAAGAACATTGTGTTGTGGGTCTGTGAAGAACATTGTGTTGTGGGTCTGTGAAGAACATTGCGTTGTGGGTCTGTGAAGAACATTGTGTTGTGGGTCTGTGAAGAATTTTGTGTTGTGGGTCTGTGAAGAACATTGTGTTGTGGGTCTGTGAAGAACATTGCATTGTGGTCTGTGAAGAACATTGTGTTTTGGTCTGTGAAGAACATTGTGTTGGGGCCTGTGAAGAACATTGTGCTCTGGGTCTGTGAAGAACATTGTGTTATTAGTCTGTGAAGAACATTGTGTTGTGGGTCTGTGAAGAACTTTGTGTTGGTTTCTGTGAAGATCGTTGTGTTGTGGTCTGTGAAGAACATTGTGTTGTGGGTCTGTGAAGAACATTGTGTTGTTAGTCTGTGAAGAACATTGTGTTGTGGGTCTGTGAAGAACATTGTGTTGTGGGTCTGTGAAGAACATTGTGTTGTGGGTCTGTGAAGAACATTGTGTTGTGAGTCTGTGAAGAACATTGTGTTGTGGTCAGTGAAGAACATTGTGTTGTGGTCTGTGAAGAGCATTGTGTTGTGGGTCTGTGAAGAACATTGTGTTGTGGGTCTGTGAAGAACATAGTGTAGGGGGTCTGTGAAGAACATTCTGTTGTGGGTCTGTGAAGAACATTGTGTTGTTGATCTGTGAAGAACATTGTGTTGGGGTCTGTGAAGAACATTGTGTTGTGTGTCTGTGAAGAACATTGTGTTGTGGATCTGTGAAGAACATTGTGTTGGGGTCTGTGAAGAACTTTGTGTTGGTTTCTGTGAAGATCGTTGTGTTGTGGTCTGTGAAGAACATTGTGTTGTGGTCTGTGAATAACATTGTGTTGTGGTCTGTGAAGAACATTGCATTGTGGGTCTGTGAAGAACATTGAGTTGAGGGTCTGTGAAGAACATTGTGATGTGGGTCAGTGAAAAACATTGTGTTGTGGGTCTGCGATGAACATTGTGTTGTGGTCTGTGAAGAACATTGTGTTGTGGGTCTGTGAAGAACATTGTGTTGTGGGTCTGTGAAGAACATTGTGTTGTGGGTCTGTGAAGAACATTGTGTTGTGGGTCTGTGAAGAACATTGTGTTGTGGGTCTGTGAAGAACATTGTGTTGTGGGTCTGTGAAGAACATTGTGTTGTGGGTCTGTGAAGAACATTGTGTTGTGGTCTGTGAAGAACATTGTGTTGTGGGTCTGTGAAGAACATTGTGTTGTGAGTCTGTGAAGAACATTGTGTTGTGGGTCTGTGAAGAACATTGTGTTGTGGGTCTGTGAAGAACATTGTGTTGTGGGTCTGTGAAGAACATTGTGTTGTGGTCTGTGAAGAACATTGTGTTGTGAGTCTGTCAAGAACATTGTGTTGTGGGTCTGTGAAGAACATTGTGTTGTGGTCTGTGAAGAACTGTTGTGGGTCTGTGAAGAACATTGTGTTGTGGTCTGTGAAGAACATTGTGTTGTGGGTCTGTGAAGAACATTGTGTTGTGGGTCTGTGAAGTACATTGTGTTGTGGGTCTGTGAAGAAAATTGTGTTGTGGGTCTGTGAAGGACATTGTGTTGTGGGTCTGTGAAGGACATTGTGTTGTGGTCTGTGAAGAACATTGTGTTGTAGGGCTGTGAAGAACATTGTGTTGTGAGTCTGTGAAGAACATTGTGTTTTGGATCAGACGAACATTGTGTTGTGGGTCTGTGAAGAACATTGTGTTGTGGGTTTGTGAAGAACGTTGTGTTGTGGGACTGTGAAGAACATTGTGTTGTGGGTCTGTGAAGAACATTGTATTGTGGGTCTGTGAAGAACATTGCGTTGTGGGTCTGTGAAGAACATTGTGGGTCTGTGAAGAATATTGTGTTGTGGGTCTGTGAAGAACATTGTGTTGTGGGTCTGTGAAGAACATTGCATTGTGGTCTGTGAAGAACATTGTGTTTTGGTCTGTGAAGAACATTGTGTTGGGGCCTGTGAAGAACATTGTGTTATGGTCTGTGAAGAACATTGTGTTGTGGTCTGTGAAGAACATTGTGTTGGGGTCTGTGAAGAACATTGTGTTGGGATCTGTGAAGAACATTGTGTTGGGGTCTGTGAAGAACATTGTGTTGTGGTATGTGAAGAACATTGTGTTGTGGTCTGTGAAGAACATTCTGTTGTGGTCTGTGAAGAACATTGTGTTGGGGTATGTGAAGAACATTCTGTTGTGGTCTGTGAAGAACATTGTGTTGTGGGTCTGTGAAGAACATTGTGTTGTGGGTCTGTGAAAAACATTTTGTTGGGGTCTGTGAAGAACATTGTGTTGAGGGTCTGTGAAGAACATTGTGTTGGGAGTCTGTGAAGAACATTGTGCTGGGGGTCTGTGAAGAACATTGTGTTGGGGGTCTGTGAAAAACATTGTTTTGGGGTCTGTGAAAAACATTGTGTTGTGGGCCTGTGAAGAACATTGTGTTGGTGTCTGTGAAGAACATTGTGTTGTGGTCTGTGAAGAACATTGTGTTGTGGGTCTGAGAAGAACTTTGTGTTGTGGGTCTGTGAAGAACATTGTGTTGTGGTTCTGTGAAGAACATTGTGTTGTGGGTCTGTGAAGAACATTGTGTTGGGGTCTGTGAAAAACATTGTGTTGTGGTCTGTGAAGAACATTGTGTTGTGGTCTATGAAGAACATTGTGTTTGTGAACAACACTGCGTTTTGGTCATTCAAGAACATTGTGTTGTGGTCTGTGAAGAACTTTGTGTTGTGGTCTGTGAAGAACATTGTGTTGGGATCTGTGAAGAACATTCTGTTGTGGTCTGTGAAGAACATTGTGTTGTGGGTCTGTGAAAAACATTATGTTGTGGGTCTGAGAAGAACATTGTGCTGTGGGTCTGTGAAGAACATTGTGTTGTGGGTCTGTGAAAAACATCGTGTTCTGGGTCTGTGAAGAACATTGTGTTGTTATCTGTGAAGAACTTTGTGTTGTGGGTTTGTGAAGAACATTTTGTTCGGGTCTGTGAAGAACATTGTGTTGAGGGTCTGTGAAGAACATTGTGTTGAGGGTCTGTGAAGAACATTTTGTTGGGGTCTGTGAAGAACATTGTGTTGAGGGTCTGTGAAGAACATTGTGTTGAGGGTCTGCGAAGAACATTGTGTTGTGGGTCTGCGAAGAACATTGTGTTTTGGGTCTGTGAAGAACATTGTGTTGTGGGTCTGTGAAGAACATTGTGTTGAGGGTCTGTGAAGAACATTGTGTTGAGGGTCTGCGAAGAACATTGTGTTGTGGGTCTGCGAAGAACATTGTGTTGTGGGTCTGTTAAGAACTTTGTGTTGTGGGTCTGTGAAGAACATTGTGTTGTGGTTCTGTAAAGCACATTGTGTTGTGGGTCTGTGACGAACATTGTGTTGGGGGTCTGTGAAGAACATTGCGTTGTGGGTCTGCGAAGAACATTGTGCTGTGGGTCTGTGAAGAACATTTTGTGGGTCTGAAAATTATTGTGTTTGGGTCTGTGAAGAACATCGTGTTGTGGTCTGTGAAGAACATTGTGTTGTGGGTCTGTGAAGAACATTGTGTTGTGGTCTGTGAAGAACATTGTGTTGTGGGTCTGTGAAGAACATTGTGTTGGAGTCTGTGAAGAAAATTGTGTTGTGGTCTCTGAAGAACATTGTGTTGTGGTCTGAGAAGAACATTGTGTTGTGGTCTGTGAAGAACATTGTGTTGTGGTCTTTGAAGAACATTGTGTTGTGGTCTTTGAAGAACATTGTGTTGTGGTCTGCGAAGAACATTGTGTTGTGGTCTGCGAAGAACATTGTGTTTTGGGACTGTGAAGAACATTGTGTTGTGGGTCTGTGATGAACATTGTGTTGTGGGTTTTTGAAGAACATTGTGTTGTGGGACTGTGAAGAACATTGTGTTGTTGGTCTGTGAAGAACATTGTTGTGGGTCTGTGAAAAACCTTGTGTTGTGTGCCTGTGAAGAACATTGTGTTGTGG
>NC_091303.1:48008186-48031602 GCF_038502225.1 Cherax quadricarinatus | reverse complement strand
CCAACACATGCACTCCTTCCTAACCACCACCAACACATGCACTCCTTCCTAACCACCACCAACATATGCAGTCCTGCCTAACCACCACCAACATATGCAGTCCTGCCTAACCACCACCAACATATGCACTCCTTTCTAACCACCACCAACACATGCACTCCTTCCTAACCACCACCAACACATGCACTCCTTCCTAACCACCACCAACATATGCAGTCCTGCCTAACCACCACCAACACATGCACTCCTGCCTAACCACCACCAACACATGCACTCCTTCCTAACCACCACCAACACATGCACTCCTTCCTAACCACCACCAACATATGCAGTCCTTCCTAACCACCACCAACACATGCACTCCTTCCTAACCACCACCAACACATGCACTCCTTTCTAACCACCACCAACATATGCAGTCCTGCCTAACCACTACCGACACATGCACTTCTCCCCATCTACCATCTACGCATATTCCCCTCCCACACTTTTATCACCACATTCACCCACATGACATTTTTCCTCAACCCCGTCAAGATATAGAACCCTCCCTCAACCGCATCTCTCTAGAATAGTGGTTTGTGCGTACTCACTTATTTGTACTCACCTATTTGTGGTTGCAGGGTCGAGTCATAGCTCCTGGCCCCGCCTCTTCGCTGATTGCTACTAGGTGATAAATTAGACACATGTGCAACTCTTGGGTATCTTTATTGAGGAAACGTTTCGCCACACAGTGGCTTCATCAGTCCATACAAAGGAGAATCTTGAAGAACAGGAGGAGAATGAGGTAATCAGTCCCTCAACCTTGAGTCGATGTGGTCAGTCCATCAATCTTGAATAGAATACGGCATACGTGCGGAGAAGGAGCTTATAAACCGTTGGCAGGAGAGGTGAAGCAGTCATAGGTCGTGTAACATTTGTTCAATGTTGAAGTAGGTCGTGCCCAAGAATTAGGCAAGCGAAGAATTCCCAAGTATTAATTTATCAACATGTCGGTTCTCTGAACCATTCATCTACAAACCTGTCAGACACTGCAACTTCTTGGGATCTTAATACTTAGGAATTCTTCGCTTGCCTAATTCTTGGGCACGACCTACTTCCACATTGAACAAATGTTACACGACCTATGACTGCTTCACCTCTCCTGCCAACGGTTTATAAGCTGCTTCTCCGCACGTATGCCGTATTCTATTCAAGATTGATGGACTGACCACATCGACTCAAGGTTGAGGGACTGATTACCTCATTCTCCTCCTGTTCTTCAAGATTCTCCTTTGTATGGACTGATGAAGCCACTGTGTGGCGAAACGTTTCCTCAATAAAGATACCCAAGAGTTGCACATGTGTCTAATTTATCAACATGTCGGTTCTCTGAACCATTCATCTACAAATTGCTACTAGGTCCTCTCTCTCCCTGCCCCATGAGCTTTATCATACCTCGCCTTAAAACTATGTATGGTTTCCGCCTCCACTACGTCACTTTCTAGGCTATTCCACGGCCTGACTACTCTATGACTGAAGAAATACTTCCTAACATCCCTTTGATTCATCTGAGTCTTGAACTTCCAATTGTGACCTCTTGTGTCTGTGTCCCTTCTCTGGAACATCCCGTCTTTGTCCACCTTGTCTATTCCGCGCAGTATTTTATATGTCGTTATCATGTCTCCCCTGGCCCTCCTGTCCTCCAGTGTCATCAGGCCGATTTCCCTCAACCTTTCTTCGTAGGACAATCCCCTTAGCTCTGGGACTAGTCTTGTTGCAAACCTTTGCACTTTCTCTAATTTCTTGACGTGCTTGACTAGGTGTGAATTCCAAACTGGTGCTGCATACTCCAGTATGGGCCTGACGTAAATGGTATACAGAGTCTTGAACGAATCCTTACTGAGGTATCGGAACGCTATCCGTAGGTTTGCCAGACGCCCGTATGCTGCAGCAGTTATCTGACTGATGTGTGCCTCAGGAGATATGTTCGGTGTTATACTCACCCCCAGGTCTTTTTCCTTGAGTGAGGCTTGGAGTCTTTGGCCATGTAAACTATATTGTGTCTGCGGTCTTCTTTGCCCTTTCCCAATCTTAATGATTTTGCATTTGGCAGGGTTAAACTCAAGGAGCCAGTTGCTGGACCAGGCTTGTAGCCTGTCCAGGTCTCGTTGTAGTCCTGCCTGATCCTCATCCGATTTGATTCTTCTCATTAACTTCACATCATCTGCAAACAAGGACACTTCTGAGTCTATCCCTTCCGTTATGTCATTCACATATACCAAGAACAGCACAGGTCCTAGGACTGACCCCTGTGGAACCCCGCTTGTCACAGGCGCCCACTCTGACACCTCGTCACGTACCTTGACTCGTCGTTGCCTCCCTGTCAGATATTCTCTGATCCATTGCAGTGCCTTTCCTGTTATGTGTGCCTGATCCTCTAGCTTTAGCAGTAACCTCTTGTGAGGAACTGTGTCGAAGGTCTTCTTGCAGTCCAAAAAAATGCAGTCGATCCACCCCTCTCTCTCTTGTCTTACTTCTGTCACCTTGTCATAAAACTCCAGTAGGTTTGTGACACAGGATTTTCCTTCCCTGAAACCGTGCTGGTTGTCAATTATACACTTGTTTCTTTCCAGGTGCTCCACCACTCTCCTCCTGATGATCTTCTCCATGACTTTACATACTATACACGTTAGTGATACATGTCTGTAGTTTAGTGCCTCATGTCTGTCTCCCTTTTTAAAAATTGGGACTACATTTGCCATCTTCCATACCTCAGGGAGTTGCCCAGTTTCAATTGATGTGTTGAAGATCTTTGTTAATGGCACACACAGTATCACTGCTCCCTCTTTAAGGGCCCATGGAGAGATGTTGTCTGGTCCCACCGCCTTTGAGGTGTCAAGTTCGCATAGCAGCTTCTTCGCCTCCTCCTTGGTTATATGTACCTCATCCAGCACTTGCTAGTGTACCCCCCTGTTCTGATTTCCTGAAGTCCTACTGGTTTCCACTGTAAATACTTCTTTAAATCTCATATTGAGCTCCTGACATACCTCTCAGTCGTTTCTTGTGAAGTCCTCATCACCCTTCCTTAGTCTGATTACCTGGTCCTTGACTGTATTTATCTTCCTGATGTGGCTATACAACAGCTTTGGTTCAGACTTGACTTTCGATGCTATGTCATTTTCATATTGTCACTGAGCCTCCCTTCTTATCTGTGCATATTCGTTTCTGGTTCTTTGGTTAATCTCTTTATTTTCCTGAGTTCTCTGTCTTCTGTACCTTTTCCATTCTCTAGTACACCTAGTTTTTGCCTCCCTACACCTTTGGGTGAGCCATGGACTCGTTCTGTTCTTCCCATTATTTCTGTTTCCCTTGGGAACACACCTCTCCTCTGCCTCCTTGCATTTTGTTGCCACATAGTCCATCATTTCTTGTACTGGTTTTCCTGTCAGTTCCCTCTCCCACTGAATGTCTTGAAGGAAGTTCCTCATGCCTGAGTAGTTCCCCCTTTTGTAGTTTTGTTTTTCCCACCCTATTCCTGCTACCCTCTCCACTTGGAGCTCAACTATGTAGTCGAAGCACAGAACCACATGATCACTAGCTCCTAGGGGCCTTTCATACATGATATCCTCGATGTCCGAACTACTCAGGGTGAATACCAGGTCCAGTCTTGCTGGTTCATCTTCTCCTCTCTCTCTGGTAGTGTCTCTAACATGTTGATGCATGAGGTTTTCCAGTACCTCATCCATCATCTTGGCTCTACATGTTTCGGGACCCCCATGGGGCACTAGATTTTCCCAGTCAATCTCCTTGTGATTGAAATCACCCATAACTAGTAACTTTGCTCCCCCCGTGTGTGCTCTCCTGGCCACCTCGGCTAGTGTGTCGACCATTGCTCTGTTGCTCTCATCGTATTCTTCTCTTGGCCTCCTGCAGTTCTGTGGTGGGTTGTACATTACTGCAATTATCACCTTATGTCCCTCAGATTGGATTGTTCCTACTAAGTAGTCCCTTTCGCTCGTGCCATCCATTCCTTCCATTTTCTCAAAACCCCACTGGTTTTTAATGAGCAGTGCAACTCCTCCTCCCCCTCTCCTCCCTCTGTCTTTCCTGAGGATTTGATATCCGGATGGAAAGATTGAATCTGTTATTATTCTTGTGAGTTTTGTTTCTGTGAGTGCTATTATGTCTGGGGATGTCTCCTTGATTCTTTCATACTTATTTGTTATTCCATCTGCATTTGTATACCACACCTTCAACTTCTTTTCTAAGACTGTGGTCTGGGAGGTATATTGGGGTTGGGGAAGTGGGAGAGCTGATAAGGAACTATGGTTGGTTGCTGTGAGGGTGGAGTTTGTAATGCAGTGGGTGGGGGCATTGGATATGGCATGGGTGTTTTGGTTTAGAGTGTTTGGTTGCAATGGGGTTGACCTGGTTGGGGGGCTTCTATAGGAAGTTGTGAGGGGGGCTGTATTTGATCTTCCTGGGTCTGGGATCTCCTGTCTCTCTCCTCCATCCCCTCTCTTTCCTCCTTTCGCCTTTGTACCATCTCTCTCAGTTTCTGCCTTTCTTCTTGTGTTCTGTCGTGGTCGAGATACACCTTCCTGTATGCCGGCATGTCCCTTAATCGTGCTTTCTCCTGCAGGATCCTGTTTCGAGTCGATTCTGCCTTGAAGGTCACTTTCACTGGCCGGGTTCTTTTTTTTACAAACCCCCCTATTCTCCGAAAATTTTCCAGCTGGGTCATGTCGTCTTCTCCTATTGCTTTCATGATGCTTTCAATTGCTTTTTTTCACCTTGTTTACTTGCTTCATATGTTTTCCCTTCAGCTTCCTGGAGCCCATACACAAAGACTGACCTCTCCCTTTCATTCTCCCACCGCATATCCTTGTGTATCCACTCATTCAGTTTAATTTCCTCCATTGCAGCTTTCCTTTCTTCAGTTTCACTAGCTAATGTACTTGGGCTCAGTGGCCTGTCATTTTCCGTTCTCGGTTTTCCCTGGGCTCTGCTGTGGTCTGTTAGGGCCTTCACATATAGCTTAGCTCTTTCACTTACTACAGTCTCCTCTGATAGAGCTTCTACATGCAATTTTGCTCCTTCTTTCTCTACAGTCCCCTTATTTGTGACTGAGGTAGCAGTCTCTGTTGCCAATCCCAAAATGTTCTTTAGTTCTTTAGGCTGTTTCAGATTTTTCGGTTCCTCTTCTAAACTCTGTATCCTACCCTCTGCTGCTTTGACTTGCACCTCCCACTTCCTGCTTTCCATATCTATCATCTCTTCCATTCTCATGCTAAGTTCTTCTAGTCTCTTTTACCATTCATGTTCCCTTTTTATGAGCTCTGCTGCCCAATCTTCCTTTGCAGATTCCTCCTCCTGTCTCTTGGTTTTCCTTCCTGCTCTCTGGCAAACCATTTTTGTTTTATTTTGATTGCCTCAGAGTGGAAAACCTATGTGATTCTGTGTGTTAGGTTAGTAGTGTGTTTGTCAGAGTGTGGGGGGGGGGAAGGTAGAGGAGGAACTGTGGCTATGTGGGAGAGGGGTGGGGAGGGGGATTTAGGGGGGAATATGGGGAGTGGGAAGGAGAAGCAAGTGGGTGAATGGGAGAGGGAGAGGGGGAGGGGGAGGGTGAAAGAGTGAGGGGTGGGATCAGGGGAAGGAGTGAGAGCTTGGTGGGGGAGGGGGGAGTGTATGTGTGAGTCTATGTGTGTGTGTGTGTGTGTGTGTGTGTGTGTGTGTGTGTGTGTGTGTGTGTGTGTGTGTGTGTGTGTGTGTGTGTGTGTGTGTGCAATTATGTGTGGAATTATGTGTGGGTTTATGATGTGTCTGAAAAGTAGGTGAATTGTGCATTAGAGTGTAATGTGGAGTCTCAGTGGTCGCTTGTTACCACAACCTCTTGTGACCTGACCCCCACCCTCCTGGGACTTGACCTGCACCTACTCACAACGTTGCCCTTTATGCTTGCTCTGCCACCTAGCTTATAGTAACTTACTCGCCTTGTTCTATGGATTACCAATTGCTACCTTATTGACTACTTGAGTGCCTATTCTTTATCGTGCTATAGAGTTGGACCATTCACAATCAGCTTGGCAGTTAATTGGAACCTGAAACCCCACACCCATACAACCACTCATAGGTGAATACAGTACTTGCAGTGCAGCTGTAGCAGCCTGCAGATCGTCCAGCTCGATGTGACGTCCTGGCGTAGATCCACCTCAATTTCTTCTCGTTATATAATGTACCCTATTCACTGTATTTCTCTCACTGACACACGACTGTTTCACTTTATTAGCTTTCTTGGTGACACGTGGCAACGTCGCCTTCCCACCCACACTAGCCTGCCCGCTCTGACTGCGCCACCACGGTTTACTTTCTAGATCACCAACAAAATTGCGGCTCTCCCTACACTTATGTGGCTCAGGCAGATTATAAATCGCTTCAAGAAATTGTTCACTACCCTAGCAAACTTAGCTACCCTTCAGATCACTTATGTAGCCCTCGAAAACACTAATATTCGCTGAGCACGGAAGGCGTGACTCGCGCACGCACAGACGAGACGTGTGTGTACTCACCTAATTGTGGTTGCAGGGGTCGAGACTCAGCTCCTGGCCCCGTTGTGTGTGTATGTGTGTGTGTGTGTGTGTGTGTGTGTGTGTGTGTGTGTGTGTGTGTGTGTGTGTGTGTGTGTGTGTGTGCGTGTGTGCGTGTGTGTGTGTGTGTGCGTGTGTGTGTGTGTGCGTGTGTGTGTGTGTGTATGTGTGTGTGTGTGTGTGTGTATGTGTGTGGGTCATTAGTTGAAACTTGTTCCTGGACAACATAGGATGGATGTCTTATCCTATCTAGACACAAGCAGTTTGTATCTCTGGGTGTAGACAGATTTCTGTGTATCCAGAAGGTTTTACATGTGGGACTTCCAGGTGGACAGTAATTCATTAACATATCTATTGAAAGCATTTGACTTGTACAACTGAAAGGTGCTTACCGTCTCAGTACCTGTATGTGTGTAGGTTATTATCTCCTATTAAAAACCCAGGGCTATGTGTGTTTAAGTGGTCTTGTCAGTACGTGTACATGTATGTGCCTCTAGGGATGTAATGTAACTAGTGAATACTAGTGTCCTTAACTGTACAACTAGTGAATGAAGAGTAAGTCGCCCTCTCTTAAGCTAGTCTTGTATGAAAAACCTGGCATTACTAGTTGAGGTTCGGCAGCCTTCACTTGTCCACGGATCTTACATGACTTATCAAGGTTGACGTGAGCAGGTGACGCCACTCTGGTGGGTGGCACAAGTACGTGCTGCCCAAATCTTCAAGATATATAAGGTTACAGCTTAAAACATCAACTGAAAAATAAACAAAAACTTCCAATTTTAGGCTGTATGGTCATCAGTGATTACTGTGGATGCCAAGTGTACGATAAGTTTTACTAGAGTCATCAGTGCCTACTATGGCCACCAGATGTATAGGATGGGTGTTACTGGAGGATCATCAATACCTGCTGTGGGCAGCAGGTGTGCAGGATGGGTTTGGCAATTTCTAGTGATTCTTGGGTCGTTTTGACTTTAGTTTCTATATAACTTATTTTCCTCTGGATGTTTTCACTGTTCCTTTAACTCTGTTTCATACTCTGTCTTTGATGTTATCAAAATTATTAAAATTAACCAATAACTGACTTTAAAAATCGTATAACAATAAAAGTTATGCCACGATATTACTGTTTTACTGTCCCTTTCATGACTACGACTTCAGCTTGATGTGTCAGGTGTCCCTTTCATAACTACGACTTCAGCTTGATGTGTCAGGTGTCCCTTTCATGACTACGACTTCAGCTTGATGTGTCAGGTGTCCCTTTCATGACTACGACTTCAGCTTGATGTGTCAGGTGTCCCTTTCATGACTACGACTTCAGCTTGATGTGTCAGGTGTCCCTTTCATGACTACGACTTCAGCTTGATGTGTCAGGTGTCCCTTTCATGACTTCGACTTCAGCTTGATGTGTCAGGTGTCCCTTTCATGACTACGACTTCAGCTTGATGTGTCAGGTGTCCCTTTCATGACTACGACTTCAGCTTGATGTGTCAGGTGTCCCTTTCATGACTACGACTTTATTTGTAGATGGATGGTTCAGAGAACCGACATGTTGATAAATTAGACACATGTGCAACTCTTGGGTATCTTTACTGAGGAAACGTTTCGCCACACAGTGGCTTTATCAGTCCATACGTAGGAGAAACTTGAAGAACAGGAGGAGAATGAGGTAATCAGTCCCTCAACATTGAGTCGATGTGTTCAGTCCATCAGTCTTGAGTAGAATACGGCATATGAGCGGAGAAGCAGCTTATAAACCGTATGGCAGGAGAGGTGTAGAAGTAATAGGTAGTGTCACATTTGTTCAATGTGGAAGTAGGTCGTGCCCAAGAATTAGGCAAGCGAAGAATTCCTAAGTATTAAGATCCCAAGAAGTTGCAGTGTCTGACAGGTTTGTAGATGGATGGTTCAGAGAACCGACATGTTGATAAATTAGACACATGTGCAACTCTTGGGTATCTTTATTGAGGAAACGTTTCGCCACACAGTGGCTTCATCAGTCCATACGTAGGAGAAGCTTGAAGAGAGGAGGCCTGGTCACAGACCGGGCCGCGGGGGCGTTGACCCCCGGAACTCTCTCCAGGTAAACTCCAGGTAAACAGGAGGAGAATGAGGTAATCAGTCCCTCAACCTTGAGTCGATGTGTTCAGTCCATCAGTCTTGAGTAGAATACGGCATATGAGCGGAGAAGCAGCTTATAAACCGTATGGCAGGAGAGGTGTAGAAGTCATAGGTAGTGTCACATTTGTTCAATGTGGAAGTAGGTCGTGCCCAAGAATTAGGCAAGCGAAGAATTCCTAAGTATTAAGATCCTGTCAGACTCTGCAACTTCTTGGGATCTTAATACTTAGGAATTCTTCGCTTGCCTAATTCTTGGGCACGACCTACTTCCACATTGAACAAATGTGACACCACCTATGATTTCTACACCTCTCCTGCCATACGGTTTATAAGCTGCTTCTCCGCTCATCTGCCGTATTCTACTCAAGATTGATGGACTGAACACATCGACTCAAGGTTGAGGGACTGATTACCTCATTCTCCTCCTGTTATTCAAGTTTCTCCTACGTATGGACTGATGAAGCCACTGTGTGGCGAAACGTTTCCTCAATAAAGATACCCAAGAGTTGCACATGTGTCTAATTTATCAACTACGACTTTAATTTGATGTGTCAGGTGTCCCTTTCATGACTACGACTTCAGTTTGATGTGTCAGGTGTCCCTTTCATGACTACGACTTCAGCTTGATGTGTCAGGTGTCCCTTTCATGACTACGACTTCAGCTTGATGTGTCAGGTGTCCCTTTCATGACTACGACTTCAGCTTGATGTGACAGGTGTCCCTTTCATGACTACGACTTCAGCTTGATGTGTCAGGTGTCCCTTTCATGACTACGACTTCAGTTTGATGTGTCAGGTGTCCCTTTCATGACTACGACTTCAGTTTGATGTGACAGGTGTCCCTTTCATGACTACGACTTTAACTTGATGTGACAGGTGTCCCTTTCATGACTACGACTTCAGCTTGATGTGTCAGGTGTCCCTTTCATGACTACGACTTCAACTTGATGTGACAGGTGTCCCTTTCATGACTACGACTTCAGCTTGATGTGTCAGGTGTCCCTTTCATGACTACGACTTCAACTTGATGTGACAGGTGTCCCTTTCATGACTACGACTTCAACTTGATGTGACAGGTGTCCCTTTCATGACTACGACTTCAGCTTGATGTGTCAGGTGTCCCTTTCATGACTACGACTTCAGCTTGATGTGTCAGGTGTCCCTTTCATGACTACGACTTCAGCTTGATGTGTCAGGTGTCCCTTTCATGACTTCGACTTCAGCTTGATGTGTCAGGTGTCCCTTTCATGACTACGACTTCAGCTTGATGTGTCAGGTGTCCCTTTCATGACTACGACTTCAGCTTGATGTGTCAGGTGTCCCTTTCATGACTACGACTTTATTTGTAGATGGATGGTTCAGAGAACCGACATGTTGATAAATTAGACACATGTGCAACTCTTGGGTATCTTTACTGAGGAAACGTTTCGCCACACAGTGGCTTTATCAGTCCATACGTAGGAGAAACTTGAAGAACAGGAGGAGAATGAGGTAATCAGTCCCTCAACATTGAGTCGATGTGTTCAGTCCATCAGTCTTGAGTAGAATACGGCATATGAGCGGAGAAGCAGCTTATAAACCGTATGGCAGGAGAGGTGTAGAAGTAATAGGTAGTGTCACATTTGTTCAATGTGGAAGTAGGTCGTGCCCAAGAATTAGGCAAGCGAAGAATTCCTAAGTATTAAGATCCCAAGAAGTTGCAGTGTCTGACAGGTTTGTAGATGGATGGTTCAGAGAACCGACATGTTGATAAATTAGACACATGTGCAACTCTTGGGTATCTTTATTGAGGAAACGTTTCGCCACACAGTGGCTTCATCAGTCCATACGTAGGAGAAGCTTGAAGAGAGGAGGCCTGGTCACAGACCGGGCCGCGGGGGCGTTGACCCCCGGAACTCTCTCCAGGTAAACTCCAGGTAAACAGGAGGAGAATGAGGTAATCAGTCCCTCAACCTTGAGTCGATGTGTTCAGTCCATCAGTCTTGAGTAGAATACGGCATATGAGCGGAGAAGCAGCTTATAAACCGTATGGCAGGAGAGGTGTAGAAGTCATAGGTAGTGTCACATTTGTTCAATGTGGAAGTAGGTCGTGCCCAAGAATTAGGCAAGCGAAGAATTCCTAAGTATTAAGATCCTGTCAGACTCTGCAACTTCTTGGGATCTTAATACTTAGGAATTCTTCGCTTGCCTAATTCTTGGGCACGACCTACTTCCACATTGAACAAATGTGACACCACCTATGATTTCTACACCTCTCCTGCCATACGGTTTATAAGCTGCTTCTCCGCTCATCTGCCGTATTCTACTCAAGATTGATGGACTGAACACATCGACTCAAGGTTGAGGGACTGATTACCTCATTCTCCTCCTGTTATTCAAGTTTCTCCTACGTATGGACTGATGAAGCCACTGTGTGGCGAAACGTTTCCTCAATAAAGATACCCAAGAGTTGCACATGTGTCTAATTTATCAACTACGACTTTAATTTGATGTGTCAGGTGTCCCTTTCATGACTACGACTTCAGTTTGATGTGTCAGGTGTCCCTTTCATGACTACGACTTCAGCTTGATGTGTCAGGTGTCCCTTTCATGACTACGACTTCAGCTTGATGTGTCAGGTGTCCCTTTCATGACTACGACTTCAGCTTGATGTGACAGGTGTCCCTTTCATGACTACGACTTCAGCTTGATGTGTCAGGTGTCCCTTTCATGACTACGACTTCAGTTTGATGTGTCAGGTGTCCCTTTCATGACTACGACTTCAGTTTGATGTGACAGGTGTCCCTTTCATGACTACGACTTTAACTTGATGTGACAGGTGTCCCTTTCATGACTACGACTTCAGCTTGATGTGTCAGGTGTCCCTTTCATGACTACGACTTCAACTTGATGTGACAGGTGTCCCTTTCATGACTACGACTTCAGCTTGATGTGTCAGGTGTCCCTTTCATGACTACGACTTCAACTTGATGTGACAGGTGTCCCTTTCATGACTACGACTTCAACTTGATGTGACAGGTGTCCCTTTCATGACTACGACTTCAGCTTGATGTGTCAGGTGTCCCTTTCATGACTACGACTTCAGCTTGATGTGACAGGTGTCCCTTTCATGACTACGACTTCAACTTGATGTGACAGGTGTCCCTTTCATGACTCAACCATCATCTCGACTTGCTACGCGTCACCCTAATGAAAGAGATGTCACCTTGATGAAAGAGATGTCACCTTAATTCACCTGATTCATCAGGTGTCACTTGATGAATAACGTGTCACCTTGATGAATCAGGTGTTACCTTGATGAAACAGGTGTAATCTTGATAAGAAAGATGTCACCTTGATGAATCAGGTGTTACCTTGATGAATCAGATATTACTTTACTGGTCCATGTGTCACTTTGATGAGTCGCGGTCAGGCGTCGCTTGGATGAGTCGGGTATCAGGCTGATGCATCAGATACTTCACAGTTGAGCCAGGTATCACTGTGATGAGTCGGATATCACGTTGATGAGTCTAGTGTCATCTTGATGAGTCAGGCATCACTGTGATGAGTCTATCGTCATCTTGATGATTCAGGTGACAGTTTGACGAGTCAGATGTTTACTTGAAGATTCTGCGTAAACTTATTGAGTAGTCAGGTGCCTTCTTGGTGAGTTAGGTGCCACCTTGATGAGTCAGGTGTCACCTGAAAGAGCCAGGTGTCACCTTGATGATTCTTTTCTCACCTGCAAGAGAGTAACCATATATAACCATAACGAATCGGATGTTATCCCCGAGCCAAGTGTCACCTTGATTACTGAAGAGCCACCTTGATGAGCAGGTGTAACCTTGATGACCCTAGATTCACCTTGAAGACTCCCGAAGAAAAAGCCACTTTGGAAAAACAAATATTAGCGGTATAATGGCAAGAAACATTTTGATCCTCAATGTTTAGCAAAACATTACCCGACCTCATCGTCTTCAGCTTATTAAACTAAACATACATTGAAATATTAACCAATTTATATGCAAAGAGGAAGTTAAAAGTTATGGATGGTGCAGACACGACCCCGGTGACAAGCAGCGGAGGCTGGGAGGAAAGGAAGGAAATTAGAAAAGTGAAGGAGAGAAGAAAAGGAGGGAGAAGTAAATTGTTGGAAAGGAGAGAGGGTAAACAATAGGATAGGAGAGGTGGAGAGGGAGAAAAGGGAAGAAGGGAACAAGGGAGGAAAGGTAGGACGAAGGGAAGGTGAGGGAGAAGGGAAATGTTGAAGGAGAAAGAGAAGGAAGGGAGAGAAGGAAAGGAAGAATTGAGGGAGGAAGAGCAAGAGTAAAGAAAGGATGAAGTGAAGAGAAATGATGGAAGTAAGGAAGGAAGAGGGAAGGAATGAGGAATGAAGGAAGAACTGAAGGAAGGAATGAAGGAAGAAAAAAGGGAAGAAAGGTAGGAAAGAGGAAAGAACTAAAGGAATGAAAACAGGAGTGAATGAAGGAAGAAAGGTAAAAGAAGGAATCAGAAAGTGGGTTAAGAAAGGAGGCTTCGAGAGGAAAAAGGAAGAGTGGAAATGAAATGGAGAAAAGGAACAGGTCAGGAGGAAAGAAAAGTAAAAGGAGAAGAGGAAGGAGAGAAAGTGTGATGTAAACCCTGAGGGGAAGTGTTGCAGAGGCGAGTCATCCTCTACACTTGCATAAACATCTAAGTAAATATCTCACCTACACATTGCAGGTTAACTTTAAACTAGGTTAGGTTAGGCTAAGTTAAGCTAGGTTAAGTTAGGTAGATTATGTTAGGTTAGGTTAAATTATTTAGGTTAGGTTAGGTTAAATTATTTAGGTTAGGTTAGGTTAAATTAGGCTGGTGAGGTTAGGTTAGGTTAGGTTAGGTTAGGTTAAGTTGAGTTAGTTAGGTTAGGTTAGGTTAGGTTAGGTTAAGTTAAGTTAAGTTAAGTTAAGTTAAGTTAAGTTAAGTTAAGTTAAGTTAAGTTAAGTTAAGTTAAGTTAGGTTAGGTTAGGTTAGGTTAGGTTAGGTTAGGTTAGGTTAAGTTACGTTAGGTTAGGTTAGGTTAGGTTAGGTTAGGTTAGGTTAAGTTAGGTTAAGCTAGGTTAGGTTAGGTTAAGTTAAGTTAGGTTAGGTTAGGTTAGGTTAAGTTAGGTTAAGCTAGGTTAGGTTAGGTTAGGTTAGGTTAAGTTAGGTTAGGTTAGGTTAGGTTAGGTTAGGTTAAGTTAGGTTAAGCTAGGTTAGGTTAGGTTAGGTTAGGTTAAGTTAAGTTAGGTTAGGTTAGGTTAGGTTAAGTTAGGTTAAGCTAGGTTAGGTTAGGTTAGGTTAGGTTAAGTTAAGTTAGGTTAGGTTAGGTTAGGTTAGGTTAAGTTAAGTTAGGTTAGGTTAGGTTAGGTTAGGTTAGGTTAAGTTAAGTTAAGTTAGGTTATGTTAGGTTAGGTTAGGTTAGGTTAAGTTAAGTTAGGTTAGGTTAGGTTAAGTTAAGTTAGGTTAGGTTAGGTTAGGTTAAGTTAAGTTAGGTTAGGTTAGGTTAGGTTAAGTTAAGTTAAGTTAGGTTAGGTTAGGTTAGGTTAAGTTAAGTTAAGTTAGGTTAGGTTAGGTTAGGTTAAGTTAAGTTAGGTTAGGTTAGGTTAGGTTAAGTTAAGTTAGGTTAGGTTAGGTTAGGTTAAGTTAAGTTAGGTTAGGTTAGGTTAAGTTAAGTTAGGTTAGGTTAGGTTAGGTTAAGTTAAGTTAGGTTAGGTTAGGTTAAGTTAAGTTAGGTTAGGTTAGGTTAGGTTAGGTTAAGTTAAGTTAAGTTAGGTTAGGTTAGGTTAGGTTAGGTTAGGTTAGGTTAGGTTAGGTTAAGTTAGGTTAGGTTAAGTTAAGTTAAGTTAGGTTAGGTTAGGTAGGTTAAGTTAAGTTAGGTTAGGTTAGGTTAAGTTAAGTTAGGTTAGGTTAAGTTAAGTTAAGTTAGGTTAGGTTAGGTAGGTTAAGTTAAGTTAGGTTAGGTTAGGTTAAGTTAAGTTAGGTTAGGTTAGGTTAGGTTAAGTTAGGAAAGTTAAAAATAACATATTTTAGCATATAAAACAAAGTTATGTATATAAAACTAAAGCGATAAAAAAGGCTTATTGTGTGTGTGTGTACTCACGTGTTTGTGGTTGTAGGGGTCGAGCCACAGCTCCCGGCCCCGCCTCTCCGATGCTCGATACTATGTCCACCCTCTTCCTGCTCCATGAACTTTATCATACCACTTCTTAAAGCTTGTTGCAGTGTTCAGTCCCTGTAACATTCTGTCCTTATCCACCTTGTCAATTGCTCTCGGTATTTTATACGTCGTAATCATGTTTTCCCTATCCCTCCTGTAATCCAGTATCGCCAAGTTGATTTCCCTTAACCTCTCCTCGTACGACATACCCCTTAACTCCGGGACTAGTCTTGGCGCAAACATTTACATTTTCTCTAATTTCTTGGCTTGCTTGACCAGGTACGAGCTCCAAACTGGTGCTGCATACTCCAGTATGGGCCTCACGTACACAGTGTACAGTGTCTTGAATGTCTCCTTACTTAGGTGTCGCTGTTCTTAGCTTTGCCAGGCGCCCGTGTGCTGTAGCAGAAATTTCGTTGATGTGCGCCTGGGAGATGTGCTCAGTTTGATGTTCACTCCAAAATCCTCTCCCATAAGCGAGGTTTACAGCCATTTATTTATTTATTTATTTATTTACAATTTGAGCATACATACAGTGGTACAAAAAAAATACAGATAAGAGCAGCATGCCAAAGCCACTTATACTATGCATAGCATTTCGGGCTGGCTTAAAATTAACTTTCAATGATGAAATCAGTGATAAGACATTATTGTAAACAGATAACTATAAAGCACAAATGAGTATTACAAAGACAGGTCATATGGTTGCTTGCATTATTGTACATTCAGTCGTATGGAGTATTCTGTTAGGTAGTGTATTTAAAAAATAATAAAGTTAGATTGGGTTTTAGGTTTAACATTTATGTGATATAATTGTGAGAAACATTTAAGATATACAATTTATAAGGTTCAGTTATTCAGTATTTATTTGGTTTTGGGTGAGTAAGTGATCTTTGAGAAGAGACTTGAATTTATAAACAGGTAGTGTTTCTTTTATATTTACAGGTAATGAATTCCAGATTTTAGGGCCTTTTATGTGCATTGAGTTTTTGCATAGTGTGAGATGGACACGAGGAACATCAAAGAGTGATCTGTGCCTTGTGTTATGGTCATGTGTTCTGTTGAGGTTGGCAAGGAGATGTTTGAGGGGAGGGTTCATATCAGAGTTAAGTGTTCTATGTATGTAATAGGTGCAGTAATAAGTATGGATGTTTTGTATGGTGAGTAGGTTTAGTGTATTGAATATTGGTGGAGTGTGCTGCCTGTAGTGAGAATTTGTTATCATTCTAACTGCAGCCTTTTGTTGGGTAATTAGTGGTCTGAGATGGTTAATTGTTGTTGAGCCCCATGCACAAATTCCATAGGTGAGATAGGGGTAAATAAGAGAGTGATATAGGGCCAGGAGGGCTGACTGTGGAACATAGTACCGTATCTTCGATAGTATGCCTACAGTTTTGGAAATTTTCTTAGAAATTTGTTGTAGATGTGTATGAAATTTGAGTCTATTATCAAGGTGGATTCCTAAGAATTTTCCCTCTGTTAGCTTTGTGATAGGTGATCCGTTTATCATTATGTTAAGAGGGACATCTGTAGCTCTGTTACCAAACTGAATGAAGTAGGTTTTGTCAATGTTTAGTGTAAGTTTGTTAGTCCTCATCCAGGTAGATATTTTCTGTAATTCGGTATTTAGAGTATTGGCTAGCGTGACTGGGCTCGGGTGAGAGAAGACGTATGTAGTGTCATCTGCAAATAGTGTGGGTCTGAGTAATTGCGAAGCATTTGGAAGGTCATTTATGTATAGGAGAAAGAGAAGAGGGCCAAGGACACTTCCCTGTGGGACACCAACTGTAATTGGTTGCGCAGAAGAGTTTGCCCCATTTGCGTACACATATTGGCTTCTGTTGCTGAGGTATGACTTGAGGTAGTTGAGGGAGTGCCCTCTTATACCATAGTGTGACAATTTTACGTGGAGCAAGTCATGGTCAACTGTATCAAAAGCTTTACGTAAGTCAATGAAGATCCCCAGTGGGACTTCTTTTTTCTCTATTGCAGTGTGTGTATATATGTTCTAGCATGTGTATAATAGCATCATTAGTGAACATTAAAATGGTATAAAATACCGACAGATTGTTAGGTAAGACACATATGCAACAGTTAGGTATCTGTTGCATATGTGTCTTACCTAGCATCATTAGTATTTTTATTAGGCCTGAATCCAAATTGGCAGGGGTTGAATATGTTTTGGGAGATAAGGTAGGAGTAGATTCGTTTATGAATTAATTTTTCGAAGATTTTTGAGAGAGGGTGTAAGTTGGATATTGGCCTATAGTTATTCAACTCTGTTTGGTCTCCTCCTTTGTGGATCGGGGTGACCCTTGCTATTTTGAGTACTGTAGGGAAGGTGGAGGATTCTATGGATTTGTTAAAGAGTGTTGCAATGATTGGTGATAGTACTTGTGACACTTTTTTGTATATAAAGGGTGGTAAGGTATTTAAATCTCCTGCCTTGTTTTTTAGTGCGTTGTTAATAAGGGAGATTTCGTATGGGTTAGTCGGAGCTAGGAACAGTGTGTTCGGGTAGTTGCTGGTGAGGTAGTCATTTGGTGGGGTATCTGAGCTTGGGATTTTATTGGCAAGGTTTTGTCCTATAGTGGAGAAGAAATCATTGAGTCTGTTTGCTGTTTCTGTTGGTAGGAGTTGGGGTTCATCTGATTTTGCTAATTTTATTTCGCTATTTCGTGATATCTTTTTTGTTCCCAGAATTTCTGATAGGGTCTTCCAGGTCTTTTTTATATCACCTCGTAAGTTGGATAATCTGTTCTCATAATACAATTTTTTTGCCCTTCTTATCAGGCTGGTTAGGATTGACGAGTAACGTTTTGTTTGGTCTCTGGTTATGTGACCCATTCTGTACTGTTTTTCATATTGGTGTTTTGTATTTATGGATTTGAGAATGCTGGGTGTTAGCCAGGGACTGTTCAGTCTCTTAGCTGTCATCTGTTTAGTTTTTTTAGGGTAGTGCTTGTTATAGAGGTATTGGGTCTTTTTTTAGAAAATTATTAATACATTCGTCAATATCTGTATAGATTTCTAGCTCAGTGTGCCAATCAATGTTTGCTACTGCTGTTGTGAAGTTATTAATGGCTGCCTCATTGTGAAGTCTGAAGGTGACTTTAGTAGTGTCTTGGGGTAGTTTACCAAGAGTTGTTATGAGGAAAGTAGGGTAGTGGTCTGTGGTATTATCTGTAATTATGCCTGATTTTAAAGGGGATATGGTGTTGGTCCAGATGTGGTCAAGTAGGGAAACACTAGTCTCTGTAACTCTTGTAGGTTTTGTTACTGTTGGTAGTAACATACAGTTACTCATTGTGTTTGTGAATTCAGTAACGTGTGGGTCCTGGTCTTGCAGGAGATTTATATTGAAGTCACCTGAGAGTAGTAAGTGATCTTTGTTCATGCATGCATCAGTTATCATACTTCCTAGGTTTTGACTAAATTGGCTAATGTTTGACTGTGGAACTCTGTAGATGTTTATCAATGTGAGAGGTTTTTGTAGGTATTTGGATTTGAATTTAGCTATTATATATTCCCCATGTTCATCCCTTGTGCAAGTATTAGTGATACATTCTAGTTGGTCTGAGTAGTATATGGCTGTGCCACCCCCTTGTTGGTCTGGCCTACAGTTGTGTATGGCTGTGTAACCAGGAATGGCATAGACATCTGTACTATCAGGCTTTAGCCAGGTTTCAGTTAGTGTAATGATGGACATATTGGCATGTAAGGAATTTAGTAATGCTATGAGGTCATCGTAATGCTTGCTTAAAGATCTGATATTGTAGTTAAAGATAGTTATGTTGTTGTTGGCACTGAGAAGTGCCTTTGATTGTTCTGCAGTGTAGTAATTACAGTAACTGTTTGATTCATTTAAGTCATTAAATAAGAGGTTGGTATCAGGATCAATGCTTGTAATCATAAGATTTGTAGTGAATCTATAGTTAGAATTAAGTATAAAACAAAGTAAATAGTCTTAAGCTAAAAAATAGCACCTGAATTATTTAACAAATGTAAAATAATGAGCTAAGGTAGTTTTTTTTTTTTTTTTTTTTTTTTAAGCTAAAATAAAGGAGACAATATAAAAGGGACTAATACAAATAAAGTGATGATCAAATAATGGAGCTTGGGAATATGATAGTAGGTAGTACTATAAAGGTAATTTTTTAAAGTTAGAATTATAGTATAAAATTATAATATAAAAGGGACTAATATAGGTTGTGGTGAACAATAAAGTGGTAATCAAATAAATGAGCTTTGGAATATAATGGCAAAATTGTGAACTTATTCTACTTTAGCACCTGAGAATAGCACCTTGATTATTTTAACAATTGTGAATATATAAACTAGGGTAGTTATATTAAGCTAAAATAAAGGAGAAAATATATAAGGGACTAAAATTAAGTAATGGTAAACAAAGTTAAATGGACAGATGGTAGGAATTATAATATAAACTTATAATATAAAAATACAATTTGAAATGGTACTTGCAATTGCACTAGAGTCTGGTATAGGTTGTTGGCAAGATCAAGATTATAACTATAGATTTAAATTGACAAAATAAAATTCACAATTAAAGTACCAAAAGAATGATAGTAAAAAATAATGGTAATGTCTTGGTTATAATATGATAGTAAGATGGTAGACAGGTACCCAGGTACACAGGTACACAGGTACAAAGGATAATATAAAGGTTGGGGTTGAATATACAAACTTGAAAATTTGGCAACAAAATGTTATGGGAAGTATAAGATAATGTTTATTGTACAAAAGTAAAATTGACTGGTAGTAAATATTGTGTTTAATAAAATTTTAGTAAGTAATAATGATTACAAAAAAGTGAAAAAGTAATGTTTATTTCATTCAATATTGCACTGGTAGTTATACTAGAGGTTATATGGCAGTACAAGGTAATTAAGAGTACTCTAAGATAGTAAATGTGGTATTAAAATAGGTAAAGGTAATTAGACAAGTAATGGTTATTAAATGTCAAAAATGTTAAGAGTAAATTGAAATTTTAGTAAAAATGATAATTATTAATTTTAGTAAGTAATATCAATTGATAGTATTTAAATAAATATGAGGTAGTAATATGGACAGAGAAAGTATCAATTCAGCTAATGTTTAAGCAAACAATAGTAAATAAGAAAATTACATAAGGTGACTTATGCTTACTAGTAAAATCACAAAATGAGGTAGTTGATTATTTAATTACTAAGAGATTGCACAATGAAATTTGAACAATAATGGAGCAAAACATACACTACACTACGTAGGCTTTTAAGTTGGACATTGCTTAGTTATTCTCTGTAAGATTAGTGTCCCTGAGAAATCGTGATAGATCATTCTCGTTCGTGATTGTGTACAGTTGACCTACATTTGTTTTCCTAACAAGAATTTTCCCATCGCGTGTGAAGCATTGGTGTATTGTGTCATTATTCTCTCGCTTAAGTTTTCTGACTCTATACAGGAGGTTCTGACGTTTTTTGGTAAGACACTCATTTATGTATACCTCTTTCTTTACTTTAATAAATGCAATAATTAAGTCTTTTTTCCTGTCATGTGAGTGGAATCTAAGCATAACACTTTTTCTACCAAGGGATCCTAGTAACCTGGCTTCTTTTATTTCAGACTCTGGTACAATAACATTTGTTTGGTCCTTTATGATCTGCAGAGTAATTTCTTTACTGTTTGTTTGGTTCATATCACTGGGAAAAAGTGGACTGTTAACTATTACTGCGTCCGATAGTTTATCTTGTTCAGTTTTATCTTCTTGGAGAGCAAAGTAGTCACTGAACTGGTTATCTAAGTTGTTCTTCCAGTCTTTTACTGCTTCTTCAACCTTTGTATTAAGAGATATTATTTGTTGAGTATGGCTATCTATGACTGTTTGGATGGTCTTGTCACAGTTAGTCATTCCTGGCGTTGTTAACTTTTGTTCAAGACTGTGGATTTTGTTCTCGAGTTGTGTCATCCTGGTGTCTTGTTTTGTTAGCGTCTCTCGAAGATTCATATTTTCAATAGCTAAGTTGGAGATGCATGTCTTTAGGGTATCTGGATCGTTGGTCATACCTGAGAGACTACTTGGTAGGTTGAATCCGGGGAAGAGAGGGGAGGATGGGCTGGTGGCAGCCATGTTTGTTGTTATTGTTGTGGTGTGGCCTTGAGTGGTGGAGAGTGGGGTGGTAGCTGGGCCGGCGTCCTCCTGACTACACTTGTTGAATAGTTGATTTTTCGGTGTTTTCTTGCTGGCCTTGGTGCTGTTTCCTCTTAAATTGCGCCTCATAATACTACAGGAATTGTTGTAGTTAAGAAGAAGTTGTAGTATACAAAGCTTAGGGTTACGTTGTTCGGCTGGCAGCCTAGTACGTACTTTGTCTGAGATTTTCTTAGATCTTCCCAATCTTTATGGCTTTGCACATGGTAGGGTTATGACGGGGTTTGCAGCCTGTCCAGATCCCTTTGAAGTCCTACTTGATGCTCGTCCGCTTGAATATCCCTTTATTAGCTCCACATCATCTGTAAACAGGAACACAACTGAATCTATCCCTTCAATCATGTTATTCACATATAACAGAAACAGTACCAGTCCTAGGACTGACCCTTGTCGAACCCCACTCACTCTGACACCTCGTCGCTTATCATCACTCGTTGTTTCCTTCCGGTAAGGTATTCCCTTATCCATTGCAGTGTCTTTCCTGTTATTCCTGTCAGCTTCTCTAGCTTTTGCGGAACTGTGTCGAAAGTCTTCTTGCAGTCCAAGAAAATGCAGTCTACCCACCCTTTTCTCTGCTGTCTTACTCCTGTTACCTTGTTGTAAAACTCTAGTGGGTTTAGGACACTGGATTTTCTCCATAATTTTACATACTATATATGTGAGTGGCAATGGTCAACAGTTTACTGCTGCATGTCTGTCTCCTTTCTTAAAAACTGGGATTACATGTGTTTGGTGTGTGTATGTGTGTGTGTTGTGTGTTTGAGAGAAAGTCCAGTACTCCTTTCTGTAGTGCTGTTTATGCTCCTGTTCCTGTTTTCTAAAATATTTGTTCACTTCTCTCCTCTTTCTTTTCCTTAGTATTATTTCCAGGCATTTTATTCCTGATTTCTCTAGCGTTAATACTGAGCAGTTTTGGTCTATATTTGTCTTATGGTAATAATGTCATTCAGATTTTCCATATTCTTTCACCTTCAGTTTTCGCTCCTCAATCTCTTTTGTGAATATCAAAATCGTATACAATACCGACAGGATGGTTGTTAAGACACATAGGCAACACTTAAGCAACTTTATTCCGAAACGTTTCGCCTACATAGTAGGCTTCTTCAGTCGAGTACAGAAAGTAGGCAGGAGCAGTAGAGATGTGAAGACGATGTAATCAGTCCATCACCCTTAAAGTCGTAGATTTGAGGTTGTCAGTCCCTCAGCCTGGAGAAGTTCTGTTCCAAAGTCTGGAACTAACTGAAGATCAAGCGACAGTGTTGAGACTTAAATGCTGTCAGAAAGAGAGGTGCAGAGTAGTAGTAGTGAGATTGTAGCCACTGAGAGGTCATGTCCCTCTCAAAACAAACGTTTCTCACTTGAAGAAGTTGTCCAAGGTGTTTTCTGTTCTGTACCAAGATGCCATTGTGTTGCAGTGTCTGACAGAGTGAATATCAAAATGGTATACAATAGGCGAAATGTTTCGGAATAAAGTTGCTTAAGTGTTGCCTCTGTGTCTTAACAACCATCTCTTTTGTTCAACCTCAATCTCTCTGTTCTTACTACTGCCTCTCCTACTTCCACATACATTTTTTTCCTTTGCTTTTGAGCACTTTACTGATGATCACTATTATAGTTTATTCTCTGTCTTTCTTTTCAGTTCCCTTTCCCACAGTATACCGTTGAAAACTTTATTATTCATGTGTAGTTTCCTTTTCTGATATCTGGTTTTATCTTTCCGCTAAAGATCCTGTAATATTTATTTCCTTGCTTACGTCCACATGTAACACGAAACTCAGTACTGTTTGTTGGCTAACACCGAGGGGACTTTCATAGTCTAGTTTTCTATATCAGAGGTGACTTACATGCTATGCATGAATGTCAGTAACACTAGTTGTTTTTTATAACACATTCTGACTGTTCTCTTCCTTAAGTACTGGGACTACACTTGCTCTCTGCCACACCTCTGGAAGTTACCCTGTTGCGACTGACTTGTTGAAGATTGTTAGTAGTAAATACTGAGAAATATTTTATGGTCCCATTGATTTCGAAGTATCTAGCTCACACAGTAGCTTCTTCGCCTCTTCTCCCGTTTTACACGCGATGTCCAGCACTCGATGGTGCACTCTACATCTTGGGTAGCCTTCCTGTTTCCACTGAATATACCTCCATAAATTTCTTGCAGACTTCCTGGTCATTCCATGTAAAGAGTCTCATTCTATCTTCAGTTTGATTACCTGAATCCTTTTCTACTGTCTTCTTCCTTATGTGGCTGTATAAAAACTTTGGTACGGTTTCGATGTCATGTTGCTCTCAAATAGTCGTAGAGCCTTTGTTGAAACTACTACGATACTGGAGTGATGGACAGTTGCGAGGAAGGTTCTAG
>NC_091303.1:47635978-47640586 GCF_038502225.1 Cherax quadricarinatus | reverse complement strand
CCTCACATGATCTACCGTCCTCAGCCTCACATGATCTACCGTCCTCAGCCACACATGTACTACCTTCCTCAGCCTCACAAGATCTACCTTCCTCAGCCTCACAAGATCTACCTTCCTCAGCCTCACATGATCTACCCTCCTCAGCCTCACATGATCTACCATCCTCAGCCTCACATGATCTACCGTCCTCAGCCTCACATGATCTACCGTCCTCAGCCTCACATGATCTACCGTCCTCAGCCTCACATGATCTACCGTCCTCAGCCTCACATGATCTACCGTCCTCAGCCTCACATGATCTACCGTCCTCAGCCTCACATGATCTACCGTCCTCAGCCTCACATGATCTACCGTCCTCAGCCTCACATGATCTACCGTCCTCAGCCTCACATGATCTACCTTCCTCAGCCTCACATGATCTACCGTCCTCAGCCTCACATGATCTACCGTCCTCAGCCACATGATCACATGATCTACCTTCCTCAGCCTCACATGATCTACCTTCCTCAGCCTCACATGATCTACCGTCCTCAGCCTCACATGATCTACCGTCCTCAGCCTCACATGATCTACCGTCCTCAGCCTCACATGATCTACCGTCCTCAGCCTCACATGATCTACCGTCCTCAGCCTCACATGATCTACCGTCCTCAGCCTCACATGATCTACCGTCCTCAGCCTCACATGATCTACCGTCCTCAGCCTCACATGATCTACCGTCCTCAGCCTCACATGATCTACCGTCCTCAGCCTCACATGATCTACCTTCCTCAGCCTCACATGATCTACCTTCCTCAGCCTCACATGATATACCTTCCTCAGCCACACATGTACTACCTTCCTCAGCCTCACAAGATCTACCTTCCTCAGCCTCACATGATCTACCGTCCTCAGCCTCACATGATCTACCGTCCTCAGCCTCACATGATCTACCGTCCTCAGCCTCACATGATCTACCTTCCTCAGCCTCACATGATCTACCCTCCTCAGCCTGATCTACCATCCTCAGCCTCACATGATCTACCGTCCTCAGCCTCACATGATCTACCGTCCTCAGCCTCACATGATCTACCGTCCTCAGCCTCACATGATCTACCGTCCTCAGCCTCACATGATACTAGCCTCACATGATCTACCATCAGCCTCACATGATCTACCGTCCTCAGCCTCACATGATCTACCGTCCTCAGCCTCACATGATCTACCGTCCTCAGCCTCACATGATCTACCGTCCTCAGCCTCACTACCTGCCTCACATGATCTACCTACCTTCCTCAGCCTCACATGATCTACCGTCCTCAGCCTCACATGATCTACCGTCCTCAGCCTCACATGATCTACCGTCCTCAGCCTCACATGATCTACCGTCCTCAGCCTCACATGATCTACCGTCCTCAGCCTCACATGATCTACCGTCCTCAGCCTCACATGATCTACCGTCCTCAGCCACACATGTACTACCTTCCTCAGCCTCACAAGATCTACCTTCCTCAGCCTCACATGATCTACCGTCCTCAGCCTCACATGATCTACCGTCCTCAGCCTCACATGATCTACCGTCCTCAGCCACACATGTACTACCTTCCTCAGCCTCACAAGATCTACCTTCCTCAGCCTCACATGATCTACCTTCCTCAGCCTCACATGATCTACCGTCCTCAGCCTCACATGATCTACCTTCCTCAGCCTCACATGATCTACCTTCCTCAGCCTCACATGATCTACCTTCCTCAGCCTCACATGATCTACCGTCCTCAGCCTCACATGATCTACCGTCCTCAGCCTCACATGATCTACCTTCCTCAGCCTCACATGATCTACCGTCCTCAGCCTCACATGATCTACCGTCCTCAGCCTCACATGATCTACCTTCCTCAGCCTCACATGATCTACCGTCCTCAGCCTCACATGATCTACCGTCCTCAGCCTCACATGATCTACCGTCCTCAGCCTCACATGATCTACCGTCCTCAGCCTCACATGATCTACCGTCCTCAGCCTCACATGATCTACCGTCCTCAGCCTCACATGATCTACCGTCCTCAGCCTCACATGATCTACCGTCCTCAGCCTCACATGATCTACCGTCCTCAGCCTCACATGATCTACCTTCCTCAGCCTCACATGATCTACCTTCCTCAGCCTCACATGATCTACCTTCCTCAGCCTCACATGATCTACCGTCCTCAGCCTCACATGATCTACCGTCCTCAGCCTCACATGATCTACCGTCCTCAGCCTCACATGATCTACCTTCCTCAGCCTCACATGATCTACCTTCCTCAGCCTCACATGATCTACCTTCCTCAGCCTCACATGATCTACCTTCCTCAGCCTCACATGATCTACCTTCTTCAGCCTCACATGATCTACTTTCCTCAGCCTCACATGGTCTACCTTCCTCAGCCTCACATGATCTACCTTCCTCAGCCTCACATGATCTACCTTCCTCAGCCTCACATGATATACCTTCCTCAGCCACACATGTACTACCTTTCTCAGCCTCACATGATCTACCTTCCTCAGCCTCACATGATCTACCTTCCTCAGCCTCACATGATCTACCTTCCTCAGCCACACATGATCTACCTTCCTCAGCCTCACATGATCTACCGTCCTCAGCCTCACATGATCTACCTTCCTCAGCCTCACATAATCTACCTTCCTCAGCCTCACACGATCTACCGTCCTCAGCCTCACATGATCTATCGATATACCTACCGTCTACTTAGCTCTAGCCTCACATGATCTACCGTCCTCAGCCTCACATGATCTACCGTCCTCAGCCTCACATGATCTACCGTCCTCAGCCTCACATGACCTACCTCCTCAGCCTCACATGATATACCTTCCTCAGCCTCACATGATCTACCTTCCTCAGCCTCACATGATCTACCGTCCTCAGCCTCACATGATCTACCGTCCTCAGCCTCACATGATCTACCGTCCTCAGCCTCACATGATCTACCGTCCTCAGCCTCACATGATCTACCGTCCTCAGCCTCACATGATCTACCGTCCTCAGCCTCACATGATCTACCGTCCTCAGCCTCACATGATCTACCGTCCTCAGCCTCACATGATCTACCGTCCTCAGCCTCACATGATCTACCGTCCTCAGCCTCACATGATCTACCGTCCTCAGCCTCACATGATCTACCGTCCTCAGCCTCACATGATCTACCTTCCTCAGCCTCACATGATCTACCGTCCTCAGCCTCACATGATCTACCGTCCTCAGCCTCACATGATCTACCTTCCTCAGCCTCCTCAGCCTCACATGGTCTACCTTCCTCAGCCTCAAAAGATCTACCTTCCTCAGCCTCACATGATCTACCGTCCTCAGCCACACATGATCTACCTCACATGATCCTCAGCCTCACATGATCTACCGTCCTCAGCCTCACATGATCTACCGTCCTCAGCCTCACATGATCTACCGTCCTCAGCCTCACATGATCTACCGTCCTCAGCCTCACATGATCTACCGTCCTCAGCCTCACATGATCTACCGTCCTCAGCCTCACATGATCTACCGCCTCCATGATCTACCTTCCTCAGCCTCACATGATCTACCTTCCTCAGCCTCACATGATCTACCGTCCTCAGCCTCACATGATCTACCTTCCTCAGCCTCACATGATCTACCTTCCTCAGCCTCACATGATCTACCTTCCTCAGCCTCACATGATCTACCTTCCTCAGCCTCACATGATCTACCTTCCTCAGCCTCACATGATCTACCTTCCTCAGCCTCACATGATCTACCTTCCTCAGCCTCACATGATCCCTCCTCAGCCTCACATGATCTACCGTCCTCAGCCTCACATGATCTACCGTTTCTCAGCCTCACATGATCTACCGTCCTCAGCCTCACATGATCTACCGTCCTCAGCCTCACATGATCTACCTTCCTCAGCCTCACATGTACTACCTTCCTCAGCCTCACATGATCTACCTTCCTCAGCCTCACATGATATACCTTCCACAGCCACAAATGTACTACCTTTCTCAGCCTCACATGATCTACCGTCCTCAGCCTCACATGATCTACCGTCCTCAGCCTCACATGATCTACCTTCCTCAGCCTCACATGATCTACCTTCCTCAGCCTCACATGATCTACCTTCCTCAGCCTCACATGATCTACCTTCCTCAGCCTCACATGATCTACCTTCCTCAGCCTCACATGATCTACCTTCCTCAGCCTCACATGATCTACCTTCCTCAGCCTCACATGATCTACCGTCCTCAGCCTCACATGATCTACCGTCCTCAGCCTCACATGATCTACCGTCCTCAGCCTCACATGATCTACCGTCCTCAGCCTCACATGATCTACCGTCCTCAGCCTCACATGATCTACCGTCCTCAGCCTCACATGATCTACCGTCCTCAGTCACATGATCTACAGCCTCACATGATCTACCGTCCTCAGCCTCACATGATCTACCGTCCTCAGCCTCACATGATCTACCGTCCTCAGCCTCACATGATCTACCGTCCTCAGCCTCACATGATCTACCGTCCTCAGCCACACATGTACTACCTTCCTCAGCCTCACAAGATCTACCTTCCTCAGCCTCACATGATCTACCTTCCTCAGCC
>NC_091303.1:47624599-47635878 GCF_038502225.1 Cherax quadricarinatus | reverse complement strand
GGAGAAGATTATCAGGAGAAGAGTGGTGGAACACCTAGAAAGGAACGATCTCATCAACAGCAGCCAACATGGTTTCAGGGACGGGAAATCCTGTGTCACAAACCTACTGGAGTTCTATGACATGGTGACAGCAGTAAGACAAGAGAGAGAGGGGTGGGTGGATTGCATATTCTTGGACTGCAAGAAGGCGTTTGACACAGTTCCACACAAGAGATTGGTGCAAAAACTGGAGGACCAAGCAGGGATAACAGGGAAGTCACTACAATGGATCAGGGAATACTTGTCAGGAAGACAGCAGCGAGTCATGGTACGTGGCGAGGTGTCAGAGTGGGCACCTGTGACCAGCGGGGTCCCACAGGGGTCAGTCCTAGGTCCAGTGCTGTTTCTGGTATTTGTGAACGACATGACGGAAGGAATAGACTCTTGAGGTGTCCCTGTTTGCAGATGACGTGAAGTTGATGAGAAGAATTCACTCGATCGAAGACCAGACAGAACTACAAAGGGATCTGGACAGGCTGCAGACCTGGTCCAGCAATTGGCTCCTGGAGTTCAATCCCACCAAGTGCAAAGTCATGAAGATTGGGGAAGGGCAAAGAAGACCGCAGACGGAGTACAGTCTAGGGGGCCAGAGACTACAAACCTCACTCAAGGAAAAAGATCTTGGGGTGAGTATAACACCAGGCACATCTCCTGAAGTGCACATCAACCAAATAACTGCTGCAGCATATGGGCGAGTAGCAAACCTCAGAACAGCATTCCGACATCTTAATAAGGAATCATTCAGGACCCTGTACACCGTGTACTTTAGGCCCATATTGGAGTATGCGGCCCCAGTTTGGAACCCACACCTAGCCAAGCACGTAAAGAAACTAGAAAAAGTGCAAAGGTTTGCAACAAGACTAGTCCCAGAGCTAAGAGGTATGTCCTACGAGGACAGGTTAAGGGAAATCAACCTGACGACACTGGAGGACAGGAGAGATAGGGGGGACATGATAACGACATACAAAATACTGAGAGGAATTGACAAGGTGGACAAAGACAGGATGTTCCAGAGACTGGACACAGTAACAAGGGGACACAGTTGGAAGTTGAAGACACAGATGAATCACAGGGATGTTAGGAAGTATTTCTTCAGCCACAGAGTAGTCAGTAAGTGGAATAGTTTGGGAAGCGATGTAGTGGAGGCAGGATCCATACATAGCTTTAAGCAGAGGTATGATAAAGCTCACGGCTCTGGGAGAGTGACCTAGTAGCGATCAGTGAAGAGGAGGGGCCAGGAGCTCGGACTCGACCCCCGCAACCTCAACTAGGTGAGCACAACTAGGTGAGTACACATACACACACACACACACACACACACACACACACACACACACACACACACACACAACTGCTGCAGCATATGGGCGCCTGGCAAACCTGAGAACAGCATTCCGATACCTTAGTAAGGAATCATTCAAGACACTGTACACCGTGTATGTCAGGCCCATACTTGAGTATGCAGCACCTGTTTGGAACCCGCACTTGATAAAGCACGTCAAGAAACTAGAGAAAGGACAAAGGTTTGCGACAAGGTTAGTTCCAGAGCTAAGGGGAATGTCCTATGAAGAAAGATTAAGGGAAATCGGCCTGACGACACTGGAGGACAGGAGGGTCAGGGGAGACATGATAACGACATATAAAATACTGCGTGGAATAGACAAGGTGGACAAAGACAGGATGTTCCAGGGAGGGGACACAGAAACAAGAGGCCACAATTGGAAGTTGAAGACACAAATGAGTCAGAGAGATAGTAGGAAGTATTTCTTCAGTCATAGAGTTGTAAGGCAGTGGAATAGCCTAGAAAATGACGTAGTGGAGGCAGGAACCATACACAGTTTTAAGACGAGGTTTGATAAAGCTCATGGAGCGGGGAGAGAAAGGGCCCAGTAGCAACCGGTGAAGAGGCGGGGCCAGGAGCTAGGACTCGACCACTGCAACCACAAATAGGTGAGTACACACACACACACACACACACACACACACACAAACACACATACATACATACATATATATATATATATATATATATATATATATATATATATATATATATATATATATATATATATATATATATATATATATATATATATATATATAAATGTCGTGCCGAATAGGCAGAACTTGCCATCTTGGCTTAAATAGCAACGCTCATCTTGCCATATAGGACAAGTGAAAATTTGTGTATGCAATAATTTCGCCAAAATCATTCTGAACCTATCGAAAAAAATATATTTCACTGTGTTTGTTTAGTATTAAATTATTGTAAACAAATCTAAAATACATTTAGTTGAGTTAGGCTAAAATAAATTGCTCTTGTTATAATAAGATTAGGTAAGTTTTCTAAGATTCTTTTGGTGCAAAATTAAACTTTTTTACATTAACATTAATGAAAAAAATATATCTTTAAACGTATAAGAGAAAATTTCAGAAAGGGCTTAATTTTAAATGAGTTCTTGCTAATTGACCAGCTTTACATATTCGGCACGACATATATATATATATATATATATATATATATATATATATATATATATATATATATATATATATATATATATATATATATATATATATATATATCAATAACACTGTGCTAACCAAGGATTCGAACCCTTGTTGTACTGGCCCGCCATTGTAAGCCAGAACCACATGACACCTTAACCCCACAGGACCACCCAATCCTACAAGAACCAAGCACCCAGCTAAGTTAGGTGTGTTGCTCTTGGTCCGAGGACATACGGTAGTGTGGGAGCTTGCAAGCTAATTTCATTCTCATCCCTGTTTGGTATACTAGCCTACGAGCAGCATATATATATTACTGTAACCACGGATGAGTGGTATTGATCAATAACAACACTGTGCTAGCCAAGGATTCAAACCCATGTTGTACTGGCCCGCCACTGTGAGCCAGAACTGCAGTGTTGTTATTGATTAATTAATACCACTCGTCCGAGGTTACAAAAATATGTATGTGCTGCTAGTAGGCTAGTGTACCAAACAGGGATGAGAATGAAATTAGATTACAAGCTCCCACACTACCGTATATCCTATGACCAAGAGTAACACACCTAACTTGGCTGAGTGCTTGGTTCTTGTAGGATTGGGTAGTCCTGTGGGTTAAGGCGTCATGTGGTTCTGGCTTACAATGGCGGGCCAGAACAACATGGGTTCGAATCCTTGGCTAGCTCAGTGTTGTTACTGATCAATACCACTCATCCGTGGTTACAATAATATATATGCTATTGTAATAAAGATCCCTAGCTGTTGCACACGTGTCTTACTTATCAAATTGTTGGTTTTATATATTATTATACATTATTGTTGGTATTATTTACTATGATATTCTTGTAACGGTCTAGTTTCTCTTGACAATAGCCAAAAATAAACTTAACTTCCTAGAAGTCCATACCTTTCTGCCAAATTTTCAATAGCTTCTCTGTCATCCATTCTGAGCATTATAAATCTTCACGTACGGTTTCTTTTCTCAATTTGACTCTGAATACTTCCTATGCCACTTGTTTGAATTTTTCCCATTGGTCAAACGTATTGAAAAAGTCACTGGTTGGCGAAATGTCTGTAGAGTATGTAGCTGATTGCAAGTTTGAGTTTGAGGGGAAATATTGTGCTCAAAAATAAGGAATGGCTATGGGTTATCCGTTGTCTCCCTTATTGATCAATCTGTATATGGAATTTTTCGAGGTTAGACTATTGAAAGATATCCTGCCATGTAGAGGTGAATGGCTCATATATGTTGATGACATTTTGTGTCTTTGGCCAAATAATATAACCCTGGATACATTTTTACCAAGACTTAACGCTTTAGTCCAGTCTATTAAATTCACCATGGAGAAAGAGGTGGGCTGTAAACTTCCATTCTTATACGTGTTGATACACCGGGCTGATATTATTATTATTATTATAATAAAAAAGAAGCGCTTAGCCACAAGGGCTACCGGGCTGAGAGAAAGTTTAAGTTTACAGAATATAGGGTGGCCACCAGTGTGCGCTCATACATTCACTACTATTACAACCATGAGACTAGAGGCAAAAGAAGTGGATTTCTTACTATGTTTTTAAGAGCCTATAGAGTGTGCAGTCCGGAGTTCCTAGATGAAGTAATTAGGAAAATATTTGACATTGTCAAAAAACTGCGATATCCTAAGATGTTTATGGAATCTGCCTTGCTGGCAGCTAAGAAAACTTATTATAGAACAGAGTGTGCCTTCCTGGAGCTGGTGTTGGTGACATAGTCAGCAGGTTGGATAATATTATGGCAGGTAATGGAAACAAGCCCATTATCTGTCTTAGTGATGGGGGTAATGACATTGGGAAGGGCATGAGAGATGAGCTGCTGGTTAAGTACAGGTCAGCCATAGAAGTAGTTAGGTCTAAGGGAGGGATCCCAGTCACATGTAGCATCTTGCCTAGAAAAAGAGTGGGCAGTGAATGGATGTCTAGGGCAATTGGTATAAATTGCTGGCTAGACATGTACTGCAAGTAACTTGCAATCCCATTCATTGATAACTGTGACCTATTCTTTGGCAAACGTGATATGTATGCAAGGGATGGGGTTCATCTCTCCGGGGATAGAGTGGTTGCATTAGCCAATTCAATTGAGAGGGTAATTGATGACTTGTCTAGGAATTTAAACTGATAGATTATAGAGGTATGGGTGTTTGTGGGAAACAATCAGGCTGCAGCATTAGGGTTAAAAACAGCAGTTATTACCGGGATACCTCAGGGATATGTTTAAAAGACAATATTCAAAATAAAGTTGCTAGTAATGGCAAATCAATTGATCAACAAAGGGAGATAGTAGAGGGCAAAGAGTGACTAGCTCCCTTAAGGTTTACTACACAAATAGTTGGAGTCTAAGAAATAAGATAGATGAGCTAAGATTACTTGCAAGCGTAGGTAATATAAATATTATTGGTATAACAGAGACCTGGTTGAACCTGAAAGATAGAGAAATGCCTTCTCAATGCAACATACAGGGTTATAAACTATTCCACACTGATCGGGTCAACAGTAAGGGTGGTGGTGTGGAGATGTATGTCAGAGAAAATTTTAATTGTTGTCTAAGACATGAAATAAGATTAGAAACATCGAACACAGAATCTGTTTGGCTACAGTTTCTCGAGGGACGTGACAAATTAATTTTGGGTGTGATTTATAGGCCCCCAAACCTTGATAGGGAGGGCAGTAAGCTGTTACGGGACGAAATTCATAAGGCATCTAGATATGAAAACGTTGTGATAATGGGAGATTTTAACTTTAGACAAATTGATTGGAACAATATGACAGGAAATCTTGAGTCTAGTGACTTTCTTGATACGGTTCAGGATTGCTTTTTAGAACAGGTTGTGACAGAACCAACTAGAGGAAACAATCTGATGATTTGGTTCTTGCCAACAAAGATTCACTAATTAATAATCTTGAGGTTAATGAAGAGCTTGGGGAAAATGATCACAAATCACTTAGTTTCAATACATCATGGAATTACCCAGATAACTGCAATCAAATCCCTGTCCCAGATTTTCGCTTGGCCGACTTCATGGAACTGAAAACTTACCTGGGTGGGCTAAATTGGGATGACTTGAGTATGGGTCAGGTAGGTGATCTTGGTTGCCAATATGACGTTTTTCAGAGCATACTTCTAGCTGCCCAGGCAACTTTTGTTCCGAGTAGGGAAATTAGATCTAACAAAAATGATCCCAAGTGGATGAACAATAGATTAAAGCATCTCATTGGTCAAAAGAGAGGCATATATAGGCGTATCAAAAGAGGGGATGGGCAGTTAAGAAATCAATATATTCAATTAAAGAGAGAAATAAAGAAAGGAATAAGAAAAACAAAAAGGGATTATGAGGCTAAGGTCGCAAGGGATTCAAAGACTAACCCAAAAAGGTTCTTTCAGGTATACAGAAGTAAGATTAGGGACAAGACTGGCCCACTTAAGAGTAACTCTGGTCAGATCACTGACAGTGATAACGATATGTGTGAAATTCTCAATACCTACTTCCTCTCAGTTTTCACCCAGGAAAATACTAGCAATATTCCTGAAATAATAGATTATGTAGAGCAGGATGATAATAAGCTATGTACGATTGCCGTAACTAGTGACATGGTCCTCAGAAACTAAAACCTAACAAATCCCCAGGCCCTGATGAACTGTTTGCAAGGGTGTTAAAGGAATGTGAAGAGGAGCTTAGCATACCTTTTGCTAATCTTTTTAACAAATCACTACAAACTGGCATAGTGCCTGATAAGTGGAAAATGGCAAATGTAATACCTATTTACAAGCCAGGTGACAGGTCCTTGGCTTCGAACTATAGACCAATAAGCCTTACCTCTATAGTGGGAAAATTTATGGAATCAATAATTGCCGAAGCAATTCGTAGCCATCTTGACTGGCACAGATTGATTAATGAATCTCAACAAGGTTTTACAAAGGGGCGTTCCTGTCTTACTAATTTACTAACTTTTTTCACGAAGGTGTTTGAGGAGGTAGATCATGGTAATGAATATGATATTGTGTATATTGATTTCAGTAAGGCTTTCGATAGAGTTCCACACCAGAGGCTATTGAGGAAACTTAAGGCACACGGAATAGGAAAAAAATTTTCCTGGGTAGAGGCATGGCTGACAGATAGACAGCAGAGAGTTTGCATAATTGGGGAGAGATCAGAATGGGGGCACGTCACAAGTGGTGTTCCTCAGGTGTCAGTGTTGGGCCCGTTGTTGTTCACAACTTACATAAACGACATAGATGAGGGAATAAATATCGACATAAGCAAATTTGCTGATGACACCAAAATAGACCGTCCAATTCATTCTAATGAGGACACTAGAGCACTCCAGGATGATTTGAATAGACTGATGCAATGGTCGGAGAAGTGGCAGATGCAGTTTAATATTGACAAATGCAGAGTTCTAAATGTTGGACAGTTAAATAACCATACCACATATAAACTAAATGTAGATCTTAATACTACTGATTGCGAAAAGGATTTAGGAGTTCTGGTTAGCAGTAATCTAAAACCAAGACAACAGTGCATTAGTGTTCGCAATAAAGCTAACAGAATTCTTGGCTTCATATCTAGAAGTATAAATAATAGAAGTCCTCAGGTTATTCTTCAACTCTATATATCCTTGGTTAGGCCTCATTTAGGCTATGCTGCTCAGTTCTGGTCACCGTATTACAGAATGGATATAAATGCTCTGGAAAACGTACAGAGGAGGATGACAAAGATGATCCCATGTATCAGACAGACTGAGGGCCCTGAATCTGCACTCTCTCGAAAGGCGTAGAATTAGGGAGGATATGATCGAGGTGTATAAATGGAAAACAGGAATAAATAAAGGGGATGTAAATAGCTTGCTGAACATTTCCAGCCAAGACAGGACTCACAGCAATGGTTTCAAGTTGGAAAAATTCAGATTCAGGAAGGATATAGGAAAGCACTGGTTTGGTAATAGAGTCGTGGATGAGTGGAACAAACTCTCGAGTACAGTTATTCAGGCTGAAACGTTGTGTAGTTTTAAAAATAGGTTAGATAAATACATGAGTGGGTGTGGGTGGGTGTGAGTTGGACCTGACTAGCTTGTGCTGCTGGGTCTGGTGCAGTTCTCTATCCTTGAGTGGAGGTGACTAGATTGGGTGGGTCATTGGGCTAATCCGTGGAGGGTGGGTCATTGGTCTAATCCGGGGGGGGGGAGACATGGACCTGCTCTGCATGGGTAAGTACGCCTTTTGCAGTGTTCCTTCTTTCTTATGTTCTTATGTTCTTATAACACCTCAGACCAAGAATGTGCTGGTCCTCCCATATAACCAGAATTTATCTATATACCGAATGCTCTTAGAAGATTTAATATACAAATAGTAATTAAAAATTCATGGACTGTTAGAAGCATCTTGATAAAGAATGCAACCCAACAACGTGTTGGTGGTATCTACAGAGTTGGTTGCAAAGGTTGCAGCCTCTCCTACCTGGGACAAACTGGAAAATCATTGGAGGTGAGAATGTCCCAGCACCGTTATTTGGAACATATAGCACAGGAGTCGAACGCGATTTTCATCCATATTAGAGCTTGTATTAACCCGACAAAATGGAGGGAAGCAAGAGTCATCTTCCCTTGTTCCTCATGGTTTGGACGGAATATTGTAGAATCGGCAATTATTAAGCATGATAAGCATTCATTATACAATATCAGTGACGGGCTGTTCAAATTAGACGCATTTTTAGTTGAGGCAATAGTACACAGTTAAAAATTGGGCTGTAATACGAATGCATTAGATTGTCTTAAATGTAGTGCCACACCTAGGAATTAGGGCATATTTTTCATTCAGTTTCTGAAGGCTGAACCAGAGTTTGCCTCAGAATCATGTGAGATGAATAACTATGTCAGTAAGTAAAGTAAAAGGACACAAGTGCAACTAATGTGACATTTTATTGTGGCAACGTTTCGCTCTCCAGGAGCTTTGTCAAGCCGATACAAACAGTATATGGACACAGAGGGTATATAAAGGCTCAGAGTGAGGTGCAATACTAGTGAGGTACCATTTCGATGTTCACTAGTGGTAGTAGTAGTAGTAGTAGTAGTAGTAGTAGTAGTAGTAGTGACAAAAGTTGTAGTAGTAATACAATATGGTAGAGCAATTAATTCGTACCATATTGAATTACTGCTACAACTTTTGTCACTACTACTACTACTACTACTACTACTACTACCACTAGTATTGCACCTCACTCTGAGCCTTTATATACCCTCTGTGTCCATGTACTGTTTGTATCGGTTTGACAAAGCTCCTGGAGAGCGAAACGTTGCCACAATAAAATGTCACATTAGTTGCACTTGTGTCCAATACTTTACATATTGTCGGTAATTCTACCAACTTTATTACAAACTATGTCAGTCTTCCTTGTAATTACAGATGCTTCCCTCTTTATATGAGTATATTTTAATGAACCCAGTTTTTCACTGTATAACTTTTAAAAATCTCCTCTGTAAATGTTCCTTTTTTCTCGCCCCTTTAAATGGTCCCGCCGAAGGAAGGTTACTCCATAATTGCCAGTGACTTCTATAACATTGACAATATAATTATGTATGTAAAATTACTTACATCATAGTGGAATATCTCCGAATTTTTATTGCCACGTTACTTGTGGGATTTTTCTCATGTTATAATATTCATCCTACTGACTATGGGCACTGGTATGCCAGGGGGCACTTCCTGCCCTTCTCTCTCTACCTCTCTCTCTCACTCCCATGAATACATCCTCTGGGTTCGTATTAGCTTGGACATCCTACTTTTTTCTGCAACTTTGCAAGCTCCAGATGAAGTGTTGATTGCAACAAGAAAGGCCTAGAGCTATCATTCTACTCCCTCTGGGGTTGTTTTGCATATATATATATATATATATATATATATATATATATATATATATATATATATATATATATATATATATATATATATATATATATATATATATATATATATATATATATATATATTATATGTATATGTATATATATACACACACACACTGGAAGCTTGGTCCAGCAACTGACTCCTCGAATTTAACTCCGTCAAATGTAAAGTCATGAAGATGGCGGAAGGACAAGGAAAACAGCAAACCTGACTCAGGGAAAAGGATCTTGGGATGAGTATAATACCGAGCACATCTCCTGAGGCGCACATCAACCAGATAACTGCTGCAGCACATGTGGTGCCTGGCAAACCTGAGAATAGCGTTCCGATACCTCGGTTAGGAATCGTTCAAGACTCTGTACACCTTTTTGTATCAAACTGATCACATATTACTCTGCTAAATAATATTACAGTAGTCCTTTACACGAGCTAGTCCACATCACCAGCCGTATTCACTCAAAAAACGTTATCCATTGACCGGATTCGTCTGGATTCGTGAACTCATAACCAGATTCAAAGCTGACAGAGTTTTCTACGCGTCCTTAACACCCAATTGGATTGAAAAACAAAATAAGGTATCCCCTGACAGGATTCACAAGCTGACGGAGATTTTAAGCGCCCGTATCAAGCCATACACCCAAACAGTTACTGCTAGCAGCTTTAAGATTGTCTCGTATCAACCACAGTATATATACACATATATATAGATCTATATAAAATATATATATATATATATTATATATATATTTATATATATATATATATATATATATATATATATATATATATATATATGTCGTGCCGAATAGGCAGAACTTGCGATCTTGGCTTAAATAGCAACGCTCATCTTGCCATATAGGACAAGTGAAAATTTGTGTATGCAATAATTTCGCCAAAATTATTCTGAACCTAACGAAAAAAAAAAGTATTTCACTGTGTTTGTTTAGTATTAAATTATTGTAAACAAATCTAAAATATATTTAGTTGGGTTAGGCTAAAATAAATTGTTCTTGTTATAATAAGTTTAGGTAAGTTTTCTAAGTTCCTTTTGGTGCAAAATTATAAATTTTTAAATCAACATTAATGAAAAAATATATCTTTAAACGTATAAGAGAAAATTTTTGAAAGGACTTAATTTTAAATAAGTTCTTGCTAATTGGCCAGTTTTACATATTACAATAACAACTCTGCACTAGCCAAGGAGTCGAACCCATGCTGTTTTGGCCCGCCTCATGGTGAGAGAAAACACATGACGCATTAGACCACTGGAACACACAATCCTTAACAGTGATGCATCCAGCCAAGCTAGTTGTTGTACCCACCACTAGAGCTAGTACACCAAAAAGGGAGTAGAATGTGTGGTTTAGTGGTCTAAAGCGTCATGCGTTTTCTCTCACCATGAGGCGGGCCCATGCACTCTACCCCAGGCCCAGACTCATTAAACTCCGTGTTCATCAACAACTGCCTTCGTTTGTGCCTTCAGCATTCTATGGAGAAGGAGCATGGACACAGTGCTCATCCCACACTCACTAAAAAAAAAAAGAGACATATCCCCACTGTACAAAGGTGGCAGTACAGCAATTGCAAAGAACTACAGACCGATAGCACTGACATCCCATATCATAAAAATCTTTGAAAGGATTCAAAGAAACAAGATCGCCAACCACGTAGATACCCATCAGTTACACAACCCAGGGTAACACGGGTTTAGAGTAGGTCGCTCCTGCCTGTCCCAGCTACTGGACCACAATGACAAGATCCTGGATGCCATAGAGGATAAGCAAAATACAGATGTAAT
>NC_091303.1:47612099-47619599 GCF_038502225.1 Cherax quadricarinatus | reverse complement strand
CAGCACTACACTGTACCAGACTAAATAAAGCACTTCACTGTACCAGACTAAATAAAGCACTTCACTGTACCAGACTAAATAAAGCACTACACTGTACCAGACTAAATACAGCACTACACTGTACCAGACTAAATAAAGCACTATACTGTCCCACTGTCCCATCCCCACAGTCCCCACTTAATGTCCCATAGCCCCACCCTGAAGTGTTTCATCTCCTCAGATCAAGATCCCTCTCTCTCTCACTGTATGCCCTTCCCCTTTTGCATCTATTCACACTAGCCACTACACTGGCCCCCATGTTCTTCCTGCTCACCGAAGACCATGCTCCGTTGCCTTGCATCAAGACCGTAAACTCCTTTTCCCAGTCCTCTCACGAGCCATGTTACCTACGCCCCCACTATCCCGACTTTCTTGGAAGGGGGAATTACATGGAGTGGAAGTTGCATGGAGTGGGAGGTGCATGAAGTGGGGAGGGACATGGAGTGGGGAGGGTCATGCAATTGGATGGCCATGGGGTGGGGAGAGACGTGAAATGGGGAGGGGCACGGAGTTGGGAGGGTTATGAAGTGGGAATGTTCTTGTAGAATGGTCATGGAGGGGATGGAGTCATCATAGAGTGGGAGCAGTCTTGTGGAGTGGTCATGAATGGGAGGAGTGGACTTGTCGAGTTGTCATGGAGTGGGAGGAGTGATCTTGAGGAGTGGTCATGGAGGAGGAGTGGGCTTGTGGAGTGGTCATGGAGTGGGATGAGTGGTCTTGTGGAGTAGTCATGGAGTGAGAGGAGTGGTCTTGTGGAGTGGTCATGGAGAAAGAGGAGTGATCTTCTGCAGTGGTCATGGAGTGAGAGGAGTGGTCTTGCGGAGTGGTAATGGAGAAAGAGGAGTGAGCTTGTGGAGTGGTCATGGAGTGGGATGTGTGGTCTTATGGAGTCGTCATGGAGTGAGAGGAGTGATCTTGTGGAGTGGTCATGAAGTGGGAGGGGTGGCCTTGTGGAGTAGTCATGGAGAAAGAGGAGTGATCTCCTGCAGTGGTCTCGGTCATGAAGTGGGAGGAATGGTCATGGAGGGAAGTGGTCTTCTGCAGTGGTTATGGATTGACAGGAGTGGTCTTTTGGAGTGGCAATGGAGTAGTCTTGTGGAATGGTCAAGGAGTGGGAGATGTGGTATTGTGTAGTGAGAGGAATGGTCTTGAGAAGTGGTCATGGAGTAGTCTTTTGGAGTGGTTATTGTTAGGATTCTGGCCTGTACACCACTGGTTCATTTAGTGCTTATCGTAACAAAAGTACAAAAGGTGCTAGCAAGTATCGACGTATCACTCACAGTCTGAGTCATACAAGGCGAAATGAGATCTTTAAGGTCTTCTCCGGAATTTAAGAATATATTAAGCTTTTCAGGGCAATTAGTAAAATAAATAAATCATACAACCTCCTTGCTCTTAGGAGGGGCGTAAACACTTTAAATAGGCTTTTCTTTCACTCTTGTTGAAATATACAGTATATATCTGTACAGTAATTGACTTCTCTAAGATGGCACCACAATCTACAACTGTCTGTATTGTCTTAACACAATAACATGAAGAAGATATATGTCACTTTTTATAAACTGAATCACTTCACAATGTCAGCAACGGGCGAGAGTTAATCTCAAGACTTAGGCAGATAATTACTGTATTGTAGATATCTTGTTACCAATTTTTTCCCGAAAGAATCAAAACTCGCTAGTGAAATCCCGCTCCAAAGACTATTCCGGCGATAGTACTGAGCGACTAGCAGAGTCTCTGTGGTAATGTTCACTATCCTAGGTGAGAGCGAACTGCCCTGAGTAGAACGCTCAGGTTTAACGTTGTGAGGGAAAAGTTCAATAGATAGGAGTAGCGAGGGAGTATATAGTAACAATAGTTTCATTGTCGGCTACTTGTTAAGGTAGGGCAAGTCAAGCTTCCGCTATTCCCGCCTTGCCAATCGAGCGCCACCAAACCTACCCCCTCCCCCCCTTTTTGCCTCCACGAAATCCCTAAGTAACCCATGCCCCTCCACCATAGACCTCCCTGGCAAACCAAACTGAGTTTTTGATACTACCCACCCCACCACACACTTGACCCGATTTCCCAAAATCTTAGCAAACAATTTGTAATCTGCGCATAACAACGAGATCGCCCGGTAATCCCGAAGCGTATGCTGCCCCTTACCCTTTGGTACCAATACAACGACAGCCGTTGCCTGCTTCTCACCCAGCTCACCTCTCTCCTTCATGCAATTTAATAACCTAACCAAAAAATGCCTCATTAATTCCCAATGCTGCTGATAAAACTCTCCCAGGAGTCCATCAATTCCCGGTGCTTTGCCCTTTCGCATTCCACTTAAAGCCCTCCATATTTCCCCCTCAGTTATTTCCCCACCCAGTGCTTCCCTATCACTGTTACGCAACTGACATACCACACTCCCACACACCTGTTCTAAAACCCCATCCTCTACCCCTTCTCGTTGCCAGTACTTCTCATACCACTTATCAGCAAATGCCCCCATTCCTTCCGTAGCTTGTATGACCTGCCCCTCCCTGTACCCTCCTATCGACTCATGAACCTCCAACCATGGTATAATCATTGCCTGCTGTCTTTGTTTCTGCCTACGCAATATGCACGGTGAAGGTCTATCACCCCATAACACCTCTTCCACCCCCGCCTGTACCCACACTGCTTGGAACCTCTCATCCTGTACCTCACGCAGCCTCCCTTTAATTGCCATAATATCATCCATTGGATAAGTGCCCGCCACCGCCCCCCTCGCATAACAACCCCGTAATCTATCCTCCAAATAGTTAGCAAGCCCATATTTTAAAGAACTGATACGTTTCCCTTCCTTTACGTAATATTGCTTAATCCGTTCTTTAGCCACACCATCCCACCACATCACCACATCCTCTACCCCATTTACCTCTGCACGTAACCCCTCCCACAGCGTTGCAAATCCCTCTATCCCCTCCTCATCGCCTAACACACTTGTATTTAACTTCCAATAACCCCTAGATATACCTGTTAGTGACTCCCACCCCACCTCTGCTACTACCGCCCGATGATCCGAATAAGCTACTTCTATTGTACGGAAAAATGTCAACCAAACCCCTTGAGATATATACAGCCTATCCAACCTAGCCGCGTAACCCCGTCTTACAAAAGTGTGCTCTACCTCCCACACCCCTCCTCCAACCACATCCCGCAACTGAATATCCCTCAAAAGATCTCGCAAGGCCGCCGACACGTGCCCCGCCCCTTTTGGTTCCACGTCAGCCCTCCTAATAACGCAGTTCCAGTCCCCACCAACGACGGCCACTGCAGGTAAACCACGTAAGAAGAAAACTAGTTCTTCACATACAAAATCCCTTTTTACCCTCACATCATTTTCTGCTGGTGCATACACACTTACAAAAGATACCCTCTGCCCCATCCACCACCCATCCACGCGCAGTACTCTTCCCCCCTCCCCCCTCACTTCTTAGCAACACAAACGGGCTCGCCTCCCTGATCAATATACCCACACCACCTTTCAGACGTACAGATGGCAGAGTCATGACCCGAAACCCTTCCACCTCGAGCACTCTTCCCTCCTTGAAATTGTGTTCTTGCAGGAACACTACATCCACCCTATATTTATACAGAAACATTCGAAACCATTCCCTCTTCACACTATTACACAGTCCATTTACGTTCACAGTCATACACCTAAGGCCTCTTTATAGTTTCCAACCCTTCCTCCTCGCTTCATTCATCCCAGGGCCTCCTGCCCCAGAGCCAGCACAAGGCTTCACACCATCAACCCCCCCATCCTTTTTGCGATGCCTCTTATCGTGACTACCTCGACAGCGCTCTTCCTTCCTCCCAGACCTCTGCGCCGGCGTCAGGACATCATCTGAGTCTGACGCCGCCGCTCTCTTCCTCGTGATGCCCTCCACATCCATGTTATCTAATGAGGTTCCCTCACGATGTACCTCAACCTCCACCACGCCTCGTTCCACAGCACACGACGACAACTCACGCTTACTAGTTGGCCCGTTAACCCTGCTATGGTTTTTATCATTACATTCCTCTACAGGCAACGCCGTGCCTCTCACCAGCTCAGGAACAACATCCTCTGCAGGCGGCGTCAATGTCCTTAACACTTCCTGAAGCTCTTCCTCTAGAGCCTGCACCTCCTCCTGCACTTGCACTTCTGTACTTTTCCCTTGCTTAGTAACAGATCCTTTTACGTCACAGCTTACCTCACACACGCCAGTCTCCTCTTTGGAATCCTCCACCTCTTCACTCCACAAGCGCCCAAGCCCTTGCTTTCGCGTGGGGCTCTCAACAACAGCTATCACGCTGGTAACTGGTGCTTCACCAGTTTGTGCAGGCGCCCTCCTCAGCTTCACACACGCTGCCGCCATATGGTCGTACGCCCCACATATTCTGCACGTACGTCTCTGTCCGGCATATGATACCATAACTTGCGTCCTGAAGTCCTCCAACACGACATAAGACGGTATGGGATGTCTCAGAGTCATCTTCAGGGAAAAGGTTCCCTCCAGACGGCCCATGTAAGCACCTGCCGTCCACTTACCTTGTTGTGCCAGATGTACGGTCCCATATGCCTCAAAAACGTTCCTGATGTCAGCCTCATCTGCCTCAAATGGGACATTACGAATCTTAACCCACGTAAAGTGGCGAGATACGTCGATCAAACGCACCTTCACAGCTGGAGTAGCGTCAAGACTCACGTCTTGGAATCTCGTCACCAAAGATTCGTATACGGACGTGGAATTCAGTTTGACGAAGATTCTATAAGCCCATTCAGGGCTACACCATACACCTCATCGTCTTGGATTCCATAGGTCTCCCTAATGGTTGTTGGGAGTAATACCTGCGCTGAAGAGGGTGAAATCGCCCCACGAAGCAGCTCAATACCAATGGTATTTACGCGTCTCCTCACACTCAGCGCCATGTTGTTACAAGGTAGCTCGCCTGAAAACAGCAGAGGGGTGCAGAGCACAGCCACACTCTACCGTGGTCAGGCAGCAAATAAAACAAAATAAGGTATCCCCTGACAGGATTCACAAGCTGACGGAGATTTTAAGCGCCCGTATCAAGCCATACACTGCTAGCAGCTTTAAGTTTGTCTCGTATCAACCACAGTATATATACCAATATATATATATATATATATATATATATATATATATATATATATATATATATATATATATATATATATATATGTATATATATGTATATATGTCGTGCTGAATAGGCAGAACTTGCGATCTTGGCTTAAATAGCAACGCTCATCTTGCCATATAGGACAAGTGAAAATTTGTGTATGCAATAATTTCGCCAAAATTATTCTGAACCTAACGAAAAAAATATATTTCACTGTGTTTGTTTAGTATTAAATTACTGTAAAGAAATCTAAAATATATTTAGTTGGGTTAGGCTAAAATAAATTGTTCTTGTTATAATAAGTTTAGGTAAGTTTTCTAAGTTCCTTTTTGGTGCAAAATTATAAATTTTTACATCAACATTAATGAAAAAATATATCTTTAAACGTATAAGAGAAAAATTTTTGAAAGGACTTAATTTTAAATAAGTTCTTGCTAATTGACCAGTTTTACATATTCGGCACGACACACACACACACACACTTTAGACCATTGGAACACACAATCCTTAGCAGTGGTGCATCCAGCCAAGCTAGATGTTGTACCCACCACTAGAGCTAGTACACCAAAAAGGGAGTAGAATGAAATTAGCTCAGAGGCATCCACACCACCGTATGTCCTTCGATGGTGGGTACACCATTGTTAAGGATTGTGTGGTTTAGTGGTCTAAAGCGTCATGTGTTTTCTCTCACCATGAGGCGGGCCCATGCACTCTGCCCCAGGCCCAGACTCATGAAACTCCGTGTTCATCAACAACTGCCTTCGTTTGTGCCTTCAGCATTCTATGGAGAAGGAGCATGGACACAGGGCTCATCCCACACTCACTAAAATAAACCCGACATATCCCCACTGTACAAAGGTGGCAGTAAAGCAATTGCAAAGAACTACAGACCGATAGCACTGACATCCCATATCATAAAAATCTTTGAAAGGATTCAAAGAAACAAGATCGCCAACCACCTAGATACCCATCAGTTACACAACCCAGGGCAACACGGGTTTAGAGCAGGTCGCTCCTGCCTATCCCAGCTACTGGACCACTATGACAAGATCCTGGATGCCATAGAGGATAAACAAATTACAGATGTAATATACACAGACTTTGAAAAAGGTTTCGACAAGTGTGACCATGGTGTAATAGCGCAAAAAATGCGTGATAAAAGAATAACAGGAAAAGTTGGTAGACGGATCTATAACTTCCTGACAAATGGAACACAAAGAGCAATAGTAAACAGAGTAAAGTCTGAGGCAGCTACTGTAAAAAGCCCTGTTCCACAAGGTACAGTACTCGCTCCCATTCTATTCCTCATCCTCGTATCTGACAGACAGAGATGTAAGCCATAGCTCCGTGTCTTCCTTTGCAGATGACACCCGAATTGCCTTGATAGTGACCGCTATTGAAGACACCACAAGACTCCACGCGGACATCAACTAGATCTTCCAATGGACCACGCAAAACAATATGAAGTTCAATGAAGAGAAATTTCAACTGCTCAGATATACAAAACTTGAGGAAATTTTAATTGCTTCAGGGTATACGACAAATTCTAACCATACAAAAGAGCGAAAAAGTAATGTGAAGGACATGGGAGTGATAATGTCAGAGGATCTCTCCTTGAAAGACCACAACAATGTATTAACCACATCTGCTAGGAAAATGATAGCATGGATTATGAGAACCTCCAAAACTAGGGATGCCAAGCCCTTGATGATTCTCTTCAAATCGCTTGTTCTCTCTAGGCTGGAATATTGCTGTGCACTAACTGCCCTCTTCAAGGCAGACGAAGTTGCTGACCTAGAAAGTGTACAAAGAACTTTCATGGCACACATAAGTACGATAAAACACCTAAATTACTGAGAACGGTTGAAGACCCTTGATTTGTATTCCCTGGAATGCAGGCGAGAGAGATACATGATAATATACACTTGGAAAATCATAGAGGGATTAGTACCAAACTTGCACACGAAAATCACTCCCTATGAAAGCAAAAGACTCGGCATGAGATGCAACATTCCCCCAATGAAAAGCAGGGGCGTAACAAGCACACTGAAAGACAACACAATAAGTGTCCGGGGCCCAAGACTGTTCAACTGCCTCCCAGCATACATAAGGGGGATTACCAATAGCCCCTGGCTGTCTTAAGGAAGGCGCTGGACGGGCACCTAAAGTCAGTACCTGACACCAACTAAGCTGTGGTTCGTACGTCAGTTTGCGTGTGGCCAGCAGTAACAGCCTGGTTGATCAGGCCCTGATCCACCACGAGGCATAGTCTCAGACCGAGCCGCGAAGGCGGTGACCCCCGAAACCCTTTCC
>NC_091303.1:47602099-47607099 GCF_038502225.1 Cherax quadricarinatus | reverse complement strand
TTGCAGTGATGTATAATCCACCACAGAACTGCAGGAGGCCAAGAGAGGAATATGAAGAGAGCAACAGAGCAATGGTGGACACACTTGCTGAGGTGGCAAGAAGAGCTCACTCCAGCAGAGCAAAGTTGCTGGTTATGGGGGATTTCAACCACAGGGAGATTGACTGGGAAAACCTGGAGCCACATGGGGGTCCCGAAACATGGAGAGCCAGGATGTTGGACGTGGTGCTGGAAAACCTCATGCACCAACATGTTAAGGACACTACCAGAGTGAGAGGGGAGGATGAACCAGCAAGATTGGACCTTGTGTTCACCCTGGGCAGCTCAGACATTGAGGACATCAAGTATGAGAGTCCCCTAGGAGCTAGCGACCACGTGGTTCTGTGCTTTGAATACATAGTAGAGCTGCAAGTGGAGAGAATAACAGGAGTAGAATGGGAAAAACCTGACTATAAAAGAGGGGACTACATAGGGTTGAAGAACTTCCTGCGGGAGGTCCAGTGGGACAGAGAACTGGCAGGAAAGCCAGTAAATGAAATGATGGAATATGTAGCAACAAAATGCAAGGAGGCAGTGGAAAGGTTCATTCCCAAGGGCAACAGTAACAACGGGAAGACCAGAACAAGCCCCTGGTTCACCCGACGGTGTAAGGAGGCAAAAACAAAGTGCAATAGAGAATGGAAAAAGTACAGAAGGCAGAGAACACACGAAAATAGGGAGATCAGTCGCAGAGCCAGGAATGAGTACGCACAGGTAAGGAGGGAGGCCCAGCGACAGTATGAAAATGACATAGCATCGAGAATCAAGACTGACCCGAAACTGTTGTATAGCCACATCAGGAGGAAGACAACAGTCAAAGACCAGGTGATCAGATTAAGGACAGAAGGTGGAGAACTCACAAGAAATGATCAGGAGGTATGTGAGGAGCTGAACAGGAGATTCAAGGAAGTTTTTACAGTAGAGACAGGAAGGGCTGTGGGAAGACAGAACAGAAGGGAACATCAAGAGGGAATATACCAACAAGTGTTGGATGACATACGAACAACTGAGGAGGAGGTGAAGAAGCTCTTAAGTGACCTTGACACCTCAAAGGCGATGGGACCGGACAACATCTCCCCATGGGTCCTTAGAGAAGGAGCAGAGATGCTGTGTGTGCCTCTAACCACAATCTTCAACACATCCCTTGAAACTGGGCAACTACCTGAGAAATGGAAGACAGCTAATGTAGTCCCCATATTTAAGAAAGGAAACAGAAACGAGGCACTAAACTACAGACCTGTGTCTCTGACATGTATCGTGTGCAAGGTCATGGAGAAGATTATCAGGAGGAGAGTGGTCGAACACCTGGAAAGGAACAAGATTATAAATGAAAACCAGCATGGGTTCATGGAAGGCAAATCTTGTATCACAAACCTCCTGGAGTTTTATGACAAGGTAACAGAAGTAAGACACGAGAGAGAGGGTTGGGTAGATTGCGTTTTCCTAGACTGCAGGAAGGCCTTTGACACAGTTCCCCACAAGAGATTAGTGCAGAAGCTGGAGGATCAGGCACACGTAAAAGGAAGGGCACTGCAATGGATAAGGGAATACCTGACAGGGAGGCAGCAACGAGTCATGGTACGTGAAGAGGTATCACAGTGGGCGCCTGTTACGAGCGGGGTCCCACAGGGGTCAGTTCTAGGACCAGTGCTATTTTTGATATATGTGAACGACATGATGGAAGGAATAGACTCTGAAGTGTCCCTGTTCGCAGATGACGTGAAGCTGATGAGAAGAATTAAATCGGACGAGGATGAGGCAGGACTGCAAAGAGACCTGGAGAGGCTGGACATGTGGTCCAGTAACTGGCTTCTCGAATTCAATCCAGCCAAATGCAAAGTCATGAAGATTGGGGAGGGGCAAAGAAGACCGCAGACAGAGTATAGGCTAGGTGGACAAAGACTACAGACCTCACTCAGGGAGAAAGACCTTGGGGTGACCATAACACCGAGCACATCACCGGAGGCACACATCAACCAAATAACCGCTGCAGCATACGGGCGCCTGGCAAACCTGAGAATAGCGTTCCGATACCTTAATAAGGAATCGTTCAAGACACTGTACACTGTGTATGTTAGGCCCATACTGGAGTATGCAGCACCAGTCTGGAACCCACACCTGGTCAAGCACGTCAAGAAGTTAGAGAAAGTACAAAGGTTTGCAACAAGGCTAGTCCCAGAGCTCAAGGGAATGTCGTACGAGGAAAGGTTAAGGGAAATCGGACTGACGACACTGGAGGACAGAAGGGTCAGGGGAGACATGATAACGACATACAAGATACTGCGGGGAATAGACAAGGTGGACAGAGATAGGATGTTCCAGAGAGGGGACACAGGGACAAGGGGTCACAACTGGAAGCTGAAGACTCAGACGAGTCACAGGGACGTTAGGAAGTATTTCTTCAGTCATAGAGTTGTCAGCAAGTGGAATAGCCTAGCAAGTGAAGTAGTGGAGGCAGGAACCATACATAGTTTTAAGAAGAGGTATGACAAAGCTCAGGAAGCAGAGAGAGAGAGGATCCAGTAGCGATCAGTGAAGAGGCGGGGCCAGGAGCTGAGTCTCGACCCCTGCAACCACAATTAGGTGAGTACAATTAGGTGAGTACACACACACACACACACACAGTGGAGGAGTGGCGTTGCTGATCAAAAATCGCTGGAATTTTGATGAGCTGGAGAGAGGAGACAGCGGAGAAGAAAGTGATTACATAGTGGGAACACTTCACTCTGGAGGTCCCAAGGTGGTAATAGCAGTGATGTATAACCCACCACAGAACAGCAGGAAGCCAAGGCAAGAGTACGACGAGAGCAATAGAGCGATGGTTGACACACTGGCTAGAGTGGCCAGAAGAGCTCATGCATGCAGGGCAAAGCTCCTGATCATGGGCGACTTTAACCACAAGGAGATCGATTGGGAGAACTTGGACCCACATGGGGGCCAAGATACATGGAGGGCTAAGATGATGGAGGTGGTACTGGAAAACTTCATGTGCCAACACGTAAGGGACACTACAAGAGAGAGAGGAGAGGATGAACCAGCAAGGCTGGACTTAGTATTCACCTTGAGTAGTGCAGATATCGAGGACATCACATATGAAAGACCCCTTGGGGCCAGTGACCATGTGGTTTTAAGCTTCGAATAGACAGTAGAGCTACAAGTGGAGGGAGAAGCAGGAAGGCCAGGACGAATGAAGCCAAACTACAAGAAAGGGGACTACACAGGAATGAGGAACTACCTGAACGGGGTTCAGTGGGACAGAGAACTGGCAGGGAAACCAGTTAATGAGATGATGGAATATGTAGCAACAAAATGCAAGGAGGCTGAGGAGAGGTTTGTACCCAAGGATTAATGAAAAAGCCAGGATGAGCCCATGGTTTACCCAAAGGTGCAGGGAGGCAAAAACCAAGTGTGCTAGGGAATGGAAGAAATATAGAAGGCAAAGGACCCAGGAGAATAAGGAGAACAGTCGTAGAGCCAGAAACGAATATGCACAGATAAGAAGGGAGGCCCAAAGACAATATGAAAATGACATAGCAGCGAAAGCCAAATCTGACCCGAAACTGTTGTACAGCCACATCAGGAGGAAAACAACAGTCAAGGACCAGGTAATCAGGCTAAGGAAGGAAGGAGGAGAGACAACAAGAAATGACCGTGAAGTATGTGAAGAACTCAACAAGAGATTCAAAGAAGTGTTCACAGAGGAGACAGAAGGGACTCCAGAAAGACGGAGAGGTGGGGCACACCACCAAGTGCTGGACACAGTGCACACAACCGAGGAAGAAGTGAAGAGGCTTCTGAGTGAGCTAGATACCTCAAAGGCAATGGGGCCAGATAACATCTCCCCATGGGTATTGAGAGAGGGAGCAGAGGCTCTATGTGTACCCCTAACAACAATATTCAATACATCTATCGAAACAGGGAGATTGCCTGAGGCATGGAAGACAGCAAATGTAGTCCCAATCTTTAAAAAAGGAGACAGACATGAAGCATTAAACTACAGACCAGTGTCACTGACATGTATAGTATGCAAAATCATGGAGAAGATTATCAGGAGAAGAGTGGTGGAACACCTAGAAAGGAATGATCTCATCAACAGCAGCCAACATGGTTTCAGGGACGGGAAATCCTGTGTCACAAACCTACTGGAGTTCTATGACATGGTGACAGCAGTAAGACAAGAGAGAGAGGGGTGGGTGGATTGCATTTTCTTGGACTGCAAGAAGGCGTTTGACACAGTTCCACACAAGAGATTGGTGCAAAAACTGGAGGACCAAGCAGGGATAACAGGGAAGGCACTACAATGGATCAGGGAATACTTGTCAGGAAGACAGCAGCGAGTCATGGTACGTGGCGAGGTGTCAGAGTGGGCACCTGTGACCAGCGGGGTCCCGCAGGGGTCAGTCCTAGGACCAGTGCTGTTTCTGGTATTTGTGAACGACATGACGGAAGGAATAGACTCTGAGGTGTCCCTGTTTGCAGATGACGTGAAGTTGATGAGAAGAATTCACTCGATCGAAGACCAGGCAGAACTACAAAGGGATCTGGACAGGCTGGAGACCTGGTCCAGCAATTGGCTCCTGGAGTTCAATCCCACCAAGTGCAAAGTCATGAAGATTGGGGAAGGGCAAAGAAGGCCGCAGACGGAGTACAGTCTAGGGGGTCAGAGACTACAAACCTCACTCAAGGAAAAAGATCTTGGGGTGAGTATAACACCAGGCACATCTCCTGAAGCGCACATCAACCAAATAACTGCTGCAGCATATGGGCGCCTAGCAAACCTCAGAACAGCATTCCGACATCTTAATAAGGAATCATTCAGGACCCTGTACACCGTGTACGTTAGGCCCATATTGGAGTATGCGGCACCAGTTTGGAACCCACACCTAGCCAAGCACGTGAACTAGAGAAAGTGCAAAGGTTTGCAACAAGACTAGTCCCAGAGCTAAGAGGTATGTCCTACGA
>NC_091303.1:47484599-47599599 GCF_038502225.1 Cherax quadricarinatus | reverse complement strand
AGACTTAATAAAGCACTACACTCTACCAGACTAAATAAAGCACTACACTGTACCAGACTAAATAAAGCACTACACTGTACCAGACTAAATAAAGCACTACACTGTACCAGACTATATACATCACTTCACTGTACCAGACTAAATAAAGCACTACACTGTACCAGACTAAATAAAGCACTACACTGTACCAGACTAAATAAAGCACTACACTGTACCAGACTAAATAAAGCACTACACTCTACCAGACTAAATAAAGCACTACACTGTACCAGACTTAATAAAGCACTACACTCTACCAGACTAAATAAAGCACTACACTGTACCAGACTAAATAAAGCACTACACTGTACCAGACTAAATAAAGCACTACACTCTACCAGACTAAATAAAGCACTACACTGTACCAGACTAAATAAAGCACTACACTCTACCAGACTAAATAAAGCACTACACTGTACCAGACTAAATAAAGCACTACACTGTACCGGACTAAATACAGCATACACTATACCGGACTAAATAAAGCACTTCACTGTACCAGACTAAATAAAGCACTACACTGTAGCAGACTAAATAAAGCACTACACTGTAGCAGACTAAATAAAGCACTATACTGTCCCACTGTCCCATCCCCACAGTCCCCACTTAATGTCCCATAGCCCCACCCTGAAGTGTTTCATCTCCTCGGATCAAGATCCCTCTCTCTCTCACTGTATGCCCTTCCCCTTTTGCATCTATTCACACTAGCCACTACATTGGCCCCCCTGTTCTTTCTGCTCACCGAAGACCATGCTCCGTTGCCTTGCATCAAGACCGTAAACTCCTTTTCCCAGTCCTCTCACGAGCCATGTTACCTACGCCCCCACTATCCCGACTTTCTGGGAAGGGGGAATTACATGGAGTGGAAGTTGCATGGAGTGGGAGGTGCATGAAGTGGGGAGGGACATGGAGTGGGGAGGGTCATGCAATTGGATGGCCATGGGGCGGGGAGAGACGTGAAATGGGGAGGGGCACGGAGTTGGGAGGGTTATGAAGTGGGAATGTTCTTGTGGAATGGTCATGGAGGGGATGGAGTCATCATAGAGTGGGAGCAGTCTTGTGGAGTGGTCATGAATGGGAGGAGTGGACTTGTAGAGTTGTCATGGAGTGGGAGGAGTGATCTTGAGGAGTGGTCATGGAGAAGGAGGAGTGGGCTTGTGGAGTGGTCATGGAGTGGGATGAGTGGTCTTGTGGAGTAGTCATGGAGTGAGAGGAGTGGTCTTGTGGAGTGGTCATGGAGAAAGAGGAGTGATCTGCAGTGGTCATGGAGTGAGAGGAGTGGTCTTGCGGAGTGGTAATGGAGAAAGCGGAGTGGGCTTGTGGAGTGGTCATGGAGTGGGATGTGTGGTCTTATGGAGTCGTCATGGAGTGAGAGGAGTGATCTTGTGGAGTGGTCATGAAGTGGGAGGGGTGGCCTTGTGGAGTAGTCATGGAGTGAGAGGAGCGGTCTTGTGGAGTGGTCATGGAGAAAGAGGAGTGATCTTCTGCAGTGGTCATGTAGTTGGAGGAGTGGTCTTGTGGTGTGGTCATATGGAGTGGTAATGAAGTGGGAGGAACGGTCTTGTGGAGTGGTCATGGTGTGGGAGGAGTGGTCTTGTGGAGAGGTCATGGAGTGGGAGGAGTGGTCTTGTGGAGAGGTCATGAAGTGGGAGGAATGGTCATGGAGGGAAGTGGTCTTCTGCAGTGGTTATGGATTGACAGGAGTGGTCTTTTGGAGTGGCAATGGAGTAGTCTTGTGGAATGGTCAAGGAGTGGGAGATGTGGTATTGTGTAGTGAGAGGAATGGTCTTGAGAAGTGGTCATGGAGTAGTCTTTTGGAGTGGTTATTGTTAGGATTCTGGCCTGTACACCACTGGTTCATTTAGTGCTTATCGTAACAAAAGTACAAAAGGTGCTAGCAAGTATCGACGTATCACTCACAGTCTGAGTCATACAAGGCGAAATGAGATCTTTAAGGTCTTCTCCGGAATTTAAGAATATATTAAGCTTTTCAGGGCAATTAGTAAAATAAATAAATCATACAACCTCCTTGCTCTTAGGAGGGGCGTAAACACTTTAAATAGGCTTTTCTTTCACTCTTGTTGAAATATACAGTATATATCTGTACAGTAATTGACTTCTCTAAGATGGCACCACAATCTACAACTGTCTGTATTGTCTTAACACAATAACATGAAGAAGATATATGTCACTTTTTATAAACTGAATCACTTCACAATGTCAGCAACGGGCGAGAGTTAATCTCAAGACTTAGGCAGATAATTACTGTATTGTAGATATCTTGTTACCAATTTTTTCCCGAAAGAATCAAAACTCGCTAGTGAAATCCCGCTCCAAAGACTATTCCGGCGATAGTACTGAGCGACTAGCAGAGTCTCTGTGGTAATGTTCACTATCCTAGGTGAGAGCGAACTGCCCTGAGTAGAACGCTCAGGTTTAACGTTGTGAGGGAAAAGTTCAATAGATAGGAGTAGCGAGGGAGTATATAGTAACAATAGTTTCATTGTCGGCTACTTGTTAAGGTAGGGCAAGTCAAGCTTCCGCTATTCCCGCCTTTTTTCCCCCTCCCCGAAAGTGATAGTTTGCTTGCCGGCTACTTGTAAAGGTAAGGCAAGTCTAGCTCTCGCTATTTCCACCTTTTTTCCCCCACCCTGAAAGTGATAGTTTGATTGCCGGCTGCTTGTTAAGGTAGAGTCAGTCTAGCTCCCCCTATCCCTTCTCCCCCTTCTTCCCCCCCCCCCCCGAAAGGTGACATGTGGGGCTCCGGTCCAAACAGTAATCACTAGACTCACAGCTCCCAGCACTACTGTAAGTACATGCCTGCCTTGTATTCTAGTGGATTTATTGGTTGAAAGCTTCACTTTTGACCAATAATAAACTTAGTCCTTTCAGTCTTGCTCTAGGTTGACTGTTGTAATAATCACCACATCTTTTAGGTATTGTACTTATCATGGAGAGTGATTTCTAAAGCAGTGGGTAACCTGTCTATCTTTCCAGCTTGGATGACAGAGAGGGTCACCTGCCAATTAACGAGTAGAATTGATGGAGATGGACTAACGTCCTGAGACTTCCCCTTTTTGGATTTAATTACCTGTGCACCTGTATGAAATTGCAGGACGCAACCCCTCATCATTGCAGCGGTAAAGAACCTGCTTTCCTGTCATCGGGATAGAATACTCACGGCTATACTGTGAAGCACAAACCGGTGGGTTGTAACCAACACCTGCGACCCCCCCCCATCATCAGCAACTGCTACGATTTCAACAACACTCAGTGTCACCAACACCAGACACCCCTATATATATTAGCGCTGAGTTCAAATGTTATTTTATTCATTTCATTTTTCATTTTTCTTTCAAATAGGATATACTTTTCATGTTTTATTGTTTTATGTTTGCTTTAATAAATAATAAAGTGTTTATCTTTGTGAATTATTATTTCTTTTTCTATTCATTAATTTTCCTGAGGAGGAGCCAGCCTTGGTAATACTGTCTGAAGTTGTTACAGGGCTGGGTAAGCCTTCACAAGTGGCGACCTGACCAGGATCAACTCGAGTGAATCAAGATTCAATTCCATCTCGAATCTACCATTGGAACTTCAACGCCGCATACCACAGAAGGTTACCACCAGCCATGAGTAATCATTCTCTATGGTAGGACTACAGTACAGGTATTTAAAAGATTTGGTGATTGTTATAGTCTCAATTTATTGTAAGTCAAGTCAAGGCAGGAATACTAGTTAATTCTGCCATCTATATTTTTGTGAGCTTGAAACACTTTGGAGGATTAGACTATAGGGACCAGAGATTTTCCAGTGACAATTTGTTTCATTGAGCTCTTTATTTCATCAAGGGAACTGCCGTTGGACACTCTTGATTTGTTGTTGAGAAGATTGGATGGTCAAGTGACCCCATTCTACTTACTGTTTGCTCGGAGCTGGCATAGAACCTTTCGTTTTCATTAATACATATTGTTTAATTGAAGTAGGGATCGAGCCCTCTGATTTATTTACAGTTTGAGCGGAGCAGGAATTGAACCCTCCATTTTGGTTAACACCCGTTTCATTTTCCCCTGGTAGTTTAAGTTATTCTTGCAAATATGGAGGAATACCAGTTTTGGATGAATGCTGGAAGTAAGTTAGGAATAACAGGGAAAAATTTAGAATCTTTCATTAGTGCTAAGATCCAGGAAAGACTTGAAAGAGAGAGAACTGAGAGAGAAGAAAGACAGTTAGAAAGGGAAAGAGAAGAGAAAAAGGAGAGAGAGAGAATTGAGAGAGAAATCCAAGACAGTTAGAAAGAGAGCGAGAACACAAAAAGGAACGTGATAGACTTGATCGTGAGGAGAGAACTAGAGTGCGTGAGGAACAAGCTAAGATACGTGAGGAACAGGTTAAATTAAGAGAACTTGAGGAAAGAGCAAAGGATAGAGAAGTTGAGGGAAAAGCTAGAGAACATGAGTTAATAGAGAGAGAAAAGGATCACAAGCTCGAAAAATCTCGCCTTGAATTAGAGAATAAAAAGTTAACTTTTACACAACAACAATTAGAGGAAGGAGTAATGGAACAACATGCAGTCAGTGCACATATTCCAACACCTAATTTACCTCCCTTCACAGAGGGGGAAGACATAACTTCATACATTATCAGGTTTGAAAATACCGCTACCCTCTGTGAATGGCCTGCTAACACCTGGGCTACCAGGTTAGGAATGTTATTTTCTGGTACAGCCTTGAATATCTATGCAACTTTGTCGCAGGATATCATATGTAATTATAACCTACTGAAGAAGGCAATCCTTAAAGCATATCATAAAACCACTAATTCTTACAGGAAAGATTTCAGATATGCCACCTTACAGCCTGGCCAGAACTTTCAGCAGTTACAGGTAACACTCTTTCGTTTGTTCGACTTTTGGATAGAGAGTTCAGGAATTGATCGCAGTTATGAATCTCTTAGAGACTTCATGGTTGCTAACCAGTTCCTGACAGCTCTTCCACATCAGATACGAACATTCATCAGAGAACGTAACCTGATTAAAGCTGAGGAAGTTGCTGAGGCTGCTGACCTGTATGCTGAGGCTCACAATTCCTATAAAGACCTAAAGGGATCTAACCCTAAGGGCAAGGGTTCATCAGACCTTAAGAAATCAAAGCCTCTAGTGGAAAGTAATATGACTTCTTTTATTCCTGTTTGTCATTTGTGTGGTGTTAAGGGACATAAACGTCCAGATTGTCCTCCTAAGAAGGTCCAAAAAGTTGGAAGATGTTTTAAAGACTGTAATGACCAAGCACCCTTCTGTTCAGGAACAGTTAATGGATGTGAAGGCTTACTCAGCCCTGTAACAACTTCAGACAGTATTACCAAGGCTAGCTCCTCCTCAGGAAAATTAGTGAATAGAAAAAGAAATAATAACAGACAAACATAAACACTTTATTATATAGAAAATATAAAATATAAAACACTTAAATATGAAATATTAATCCTACATTAAAGAAAATGAAAAATGAAAAATATAAATGATAACTTAATTTAACGCTAATATATAGGGGTGTCTGGTGTTGGTGACACTGTGTTGTTGAAATTGTAGCCATTGCTGATGATGGGCGGGGGGGGGGGTCGCAGGTGCTGGTTACGACCCACTGGCTAGTTCTTCACTGTAGATAGGGCCTTGAGTATAATATCCTGATGACAGGAAAGCAGGTTCTTTACCACTGCAATGCTGTGGGGTTATGTCCCGCAATTTCATACAGGTGCACAGGTAATTAGATCCAAAATGGGACGTCTCCAGGACGTTAGTCTGTCTCCTGTTCTTCTCGTTGATTGACAGGTGACCCTCACTGTCATCCAAGAGTAGTGTTGGGAGCTGTGAGTCGAGTGATTTACTGTTTGACCAGAGCCCCACACGTCACCTTTCGGGGGGGGGAAGAGGGAGGGGAAGGGATAGCCGGAGCTAGACTGATCCTACCTTATGATTGTCTGCATCGCTATTGGGCCGTGCAGACCTCCTGCGCAAACGCACTTCAGTTCCCTGACAGCAGTAGTGTGAGGTGGTGCTTGTTGCGTCTCTGTCGTCAGACCAGGAGAACTACCATTAGTCAACATGGCGTGCAGTTATAGACGCAGGATTAACACTGTCGGTGTTGAACTTCTCAGTGGGGCAATAACGCCAGCGTCAGCCCAGGTATTACTACCTAAAATCATCAGAGACACGTATGGAATTCAGGATGGAGAGTTGTACGGCGTAGCATTGAACGGAGCACGTCGATTTTTTGTGAAACTGCTCTCAGCAACGGTTTACGAGTCGTTGGTCAACCGTTTTCAGGACGTAAGTCTTGATGCAACACCAGCTGTGCGTGTGAGGATGATCGATGTATCCAGACATTATACATGGATTAAACTGCGTAATGTCCCCTTTGAGGCGGATGAGACAGATATCAGAAAAGTTTTTGAGGAATATGGAACTGTTCATTTGGCCCAGCATGGTAAGTGGGTGTCCGGTGCCTACACAGGTATGCCTGAGGGCACTTTCAACCTAAAAATGACATTGCGACACCCCATACCGTCTTACGTGTACCTAAAGGAATTCAGGACACAGGTCATGGTGTCATACGCGGGGCAAAGGCGTACCTGCCGACTATGTGGGGAATACGATCACATAGCGGCGGAGTGTGGGAAGCGGCAACGAGCTCCTGGCCCAGAGGCGGAGACATCCGCTTCTACACCAGGGGAAGCAGGTGTTGATCAACGACGTGAAGGAGGGCGTGGTCGTCTATGGAGTGAGATAGTGGATGAGGCGTATAAGGCTGGGGGAGAGGGTGAGGCCCTTGACCAGTCACCTGGTCCAGACACACTTCCAGTGGATCGGGTTGAGCAAAAAGTACAGGAGGAAGTGTTGGAACTTGAGGAGGAATTAGCCGAGGTTCTGAAGTCCTTGTCACCGCCTGAGGAGGTGGCTGCTCCTGACAGGGTGGTAGAAGACGAGGTGAAGGATGTGGGGCATCAAAAACAAAACTATTCGGACGACGGGAGTGACAGCGTGACTGAGGTGTCACCGAGATCTTTGCCACTGTGTACAGTGGAGGTAGAGGTACATTGTGAGGCATCCCCAGACCAAGCCATGGAGGATGCGCCTGTCACAAGAAAGAGAGCCGCTGCATCGGATTCAGATGATGTCCTATCGCCAGCGCAGCGGACTGGGAAGCAAATATGGGCAGAAGGTGAAGGTAGTGGTGGCCATGACAGGAGGCACCGAAAGAAGGGGGGGGGAGAGAGGGAAGTGTGCAGGTGACAAGTGGTCCCACACGTTCTGGTGGCCATCGGAAGAGTGAAGAGAGGAGGCAGGGGTGGAAACTTTAATAGGCCTCCGGTGTATGACAGTAAACGTTAATGGTTTGTGTAATAGTGTAAAGAGAGAATGGTTTCGAATGTTTCTGAATAAATTTAGAGTGGATGTTGTGTTCCTACAGGAGCACAATTTTAAGGAGGGTAGGGTGTTGGAGATGGAGGGGTTTCAGGTGGTAACCCTGCCATCTGCCTGTTTGAAAGGGGGGGTGGGTATATTAATTAGGGAGGCGAGCCCGTTTGTTTTGCAGAGAAGTGAGGGGGGGAGGGGGAAGGGTGTTGCACGTAGATGGTTTGTGGATGGGGAAACGTGTGGCTTTTATTAGCGTATATGCGCCTGCAGAGAATAACGTACAGGTGAAGCAGGAGTTTGTGTGCGAGGACCTTGTGTTTTTTTTCCGTGCATTACCGGAGGTGGCAATAGTAGGAGGTGATTGGAACTGCGTCATTAGGAGGGCTGATGTGGAACCGAAAGGGGCAGGTTATGTGTCGGTGGCCCTACGAGATTTATTGAGGGATATTAGGTTAAGAGACGCATTCGAGGGGGGGGGCGTGGGAGACAGAGCATACATTTGTTAGGAGAGGGTATGCAGCGAGGTTAGATAGAGTGTATCTTTCTCACGGGGTTGTAGTGAGGGCTTTCAAAACTGTTGAAGTAGCATGGTCAGATCATAGAGCAGTGTTGGTGGAGGTTGGGTGGGAGGCGCTTGCAGAAGTATACAGGAGTTACTGGAAATTAAATATAAGTGCATTAAGTGATGAGGAGGGGTTAGAGGGATTTTCTGTCCTATGGAAGGAGCTTAGCGAGGAGGCACGGGGAGTGGAAGATGTCGTACAATGGTGGGATTGTGTTGCCAAGGAAAGGATTAGGAAATATTATGTGGGGGTGGGCAAACGTATAAATGATTTTAAATATGGGCTTTCAAATTATCTGGAGGACAGGTTAAGGGGCTGTTATGGGAAGGGGGCTGTGGGGGGCAACTATCCTATGGATGAAATTGTCGAGGTCAAGGGGAGACTGAGGGAGTTACAAAATGAGAGGTTTCAAGCGGTAAGGGTGCAGGCAGGGGTAGAGGAGGTGCTTTGGGGTGACAAACCATCGGCGTGTGTGTTGCGACGTCAAAAACAAAGACAGCAGGTTACAGCTATTCCGAGGTTAGAGGTACACGAGATGGCGGGGGGTTATAGAATGGGTCAGGAGATACTAACTACAAAAGGAATGTGTGCGTATGCGGATAAATGGTATGAAGGGTATTGGACAAGTGGGAAGGTGGGAAATGTGGATTTAGAGAAGGTGTGTGAGTATATGACGTGTAATTTAGGGAATAGTGATAGAAAGGCTTTAGGGGGGGTAATAACAGAGGAGGAAATAGAGTTGGCTTTAAGGGGAATGAGGAAAGGCAAAGCACCGGGAATAGACGGTCTCCCGGCTGAATTTTATCTCCAACATTGGGAGGTGATAAGGGGTTTCATGGGTAGGTTATTTAATCAGATGAAGGAGAAGGGTGTGATGGGGGACAAGCAAGCAACAGCAGTTGTAGTGTTGGTTCAGAAGGGTAAGGGGCAGCACACCCTCAAGGAGTACCGTGCCATATCTCTGTTATGTGCTGATTATAAGTTGTTCGCTAAAGTCTTGGGTAATCGGTTCAAATGTGTGGTAGGGAGAGTGGTTTCGAAAACGCAGTATGGTTTGCCTGGAAGGTCGATGATTGAGGGTCATGGAATACTGAGAAGTTTTGTGGAGTCAAAAGGGGGGGGAGGGAGGGCGGCGTTGTTGGCTTTAGACTGGCAGGGGGCCTATGACAGGGTGGAAAGAGGAGCATTGGGAGCTATACTTAGGAGGCAGGGTTATGGGGAAGAAATAGTTAATTGGGTAACCACGTTGTACAATGGAGCCAAGATGAGGGTACAGATTAATGGATGCTTGGGGGAGGAGATTGTAATGGGTAGGGGACTTAGGCAGGGGTGTCCCATGTCACAAATGTTGTTTGCGTGCATTCAGGACCCCTTCTATAGAATGGTTGAACGTTGTGTATGTGACACGAGTGGAGGTATGGGGGGAGGGGTAGGGAATGTGTGGCCGGGAATAATAGGATACATAGATGATACAACAGTCCTGGTTCGGGAGGGGATGGCGTTGGGTGTTTTGGATGATGTTGTGCAACAGTTCGGAAATGCAACAGGGATGCAGGTAAATAGAGAGAAGTCAATGATCATGGGGCTGGGTGATTGGGTGGAGGGGGGGGGAGATGTAACGTTGTGAGAAAACTAACGGTGTCTTTAAAAATTTGTGGTATCACCTATAAGGATGATTTGGACGCTGCTCGAGAGGAAAACTCGAATAGATTAATGGAAAGGATTCAGGGGCGTCTGGGTGCATTGCGACCTCATCATCTGACTCTCGTGCAACGAGTGATTGTTATAAATGTATTATTGTATAGTAAGGTTTGGCACGTAGCATAAGTGTTCGCAATAAAGCTAATAGAATCCTTGGCTTCATATCAAGAAGCATAAATAATAGGAGTCCTCAGGTTGTTCTTCAACTCTATACATCCTTGGTTAGGCCTCATTTAGATTATGCTGCACAGTTTTGGTCACCTTATTACAGAATGGATATAAATTCTCTGGAAAATGTACAAAGGAGGATGACAAAGTTGATCCCATGTATCAGAAACCTTCCCTATGAGGATAGACTAAGGGCCCTGAATCTGCACTCTCTAGAAAGACGTAGAATTAGGGGGGATATGATTGAGGTGTATAAATGGAAGACAGGAATAAATAAAGGGGATGTAAATAGTGTGCTGAAAATATCTAGCCTAGACAGGACTCGCAGCAATGGTTTTAAGTTGGAAAAATTCAGATTCAGGAAGGATATAGGAAAGTACTGGTTTGGTAATAGAGTTGTGGATGAGTGGAACAAACTCCCAAGTACCGTTATAGAGGCCAGAACGTTGTGTAGCTTTAAAAATAGGTTGGATAAATACATGAGTGGATGTGGGTGGGTGTGAGTTAGACCTGATAGCTTGTGCTACCAGGTCGGTTGCCGTGTTCCTCCCTTAAGTCAATGTGACCTGACCTGACTAGGTTGGGTGCATTGGCTTAAGCCGGTAGGAGACTTGGACCTGCCTCGCATGGGCCAGTAGGCCTTCTGCAGTGTTCCTTCGTTCTTATGTTCTTATGTTCTTATGTAATGTTACCTGTGCGCCAGGGTGGGTTGGGGTTGATGGATCTGAGAAGGAGGATTAAATGTGTGTTTCTTAAATGGGAGGTTTTGCGCGAAGGTGTGAGTGGAGGGCAGCTGGGAAAAGTATATGATAGGTTGGGTAAGTTGTATGGTGGTGTGGAGTTGAGGGAATGTGAAACTATTTTGAGGGCTTTGATGTTGGTTAGAGAACCTAGGAAAATTCGAGTAGGGGTGTTGTGTAAGCTGCTTGTAGACAGGATTGTTGTACCAGTTGAGGGATTGTTCCCCATGTACGCATGGAAGAGTATTTGGTATAGGTTTAGCAAGTTGAAGTTAAAGCCTAGGGTAAGGGAGGTAATGTATCGTTTTTTGCATGGCATACTACCGTCGGGGGAGGTTTTAAGAACCAGAGGGGTAATTGTGGGCGGAAGGTGTGGAATCTGTGGGGAGGATGAGACGGCGTTCCATGCAGTATACTTTTGTGGGGGACTGGAGGGTGTTAGGTATTGGTTAAGTAGGGTAGTACAGGGGGTGGGGGGCCGAGGGGTGTCGGTTCTGCGTGCACTAAGCCTAGATGTGGGAGGGTTCGATGAGAGTGTTATAAAAGCTTTGGATTATATAATAGTGGATTATATATATATATTGTGGGTGATGATGGGGAGGGGGAATTGTGAGGTGCGGAGGCGGGTACTAGCGGTAACGGTTTATCGTACGATGTGTCGTAATAGAGAACTGTATGGGAGGAGATGGGAGAAGGATTTTTCGGAAGGGTATAGAATGTTAACGTTAGGGTTTCTCATCAATCTACGACTTGGGCTGAGTGAGTAAGGGGGGGGGGTTGGGGATTACATACGGGAAGGGGGTTTTCAGGGGGACACAGCGGGGTCGCCTCCTGGGGAGGGGTGAGAGTAAGGTGTATGTGGGTATATGAAGGTGTAGATGAGTGGCATACGTGTATGTAGCATGCAAGTGGGCACAGAAAGCAAAGGTGATATCAAGTAATTACGTAGTACCGAATGGAGAATTCTGTGTTTGATGTGTCAGGGTCGTTATGACCTTCTTCATGTATTAAGTGTGAATGGTGTCAAGATTATAGTTTTAAGACCGTGAAGAGCTTTAGGGCTTATGTAGAGTGTGCGTTTATAGCCTTTATTGGGCATATTTCATGTGCGATAATTGTATCACAATGAGAGGTTATTAAATTATGTTTGTGTTGAGTGTTGTGGGTTTTTTAGCGAGTGTACTGTCTTTATTTTAACATTATATAATGTGCTCATCCAGTTGCTGCAAGATGGAACGCTAATGACTTCCATAAATTATAATGCCTCGTTAATAAGTTTGTAATGGGACAGTATGGTTTAGTCTCAGATTTTATATAATGTGCTCAGGCGTTGGAAGAGGCTGTAGTAATATTTAGTAATATTTGTTAATATTTATTTAGTATAAGGGGTTAATTTTGGTAAGAGCATGTATTTGTTTAACTGAGATTGTGATGTAGGTTATTACTGTTTATCTCCTGTGAAGGTTGTGAACCTTTGTCATATGTCAGTCATACTATGTTAACTATACAAATCTGAAAGTTGTATATAGTTTATATTTTATATAGTTTACATATAGTTTATATTGTTTATCATAGTATGTTATATAGAAAATTTTGTGAGTGTATATGGGTAACCTCTTTTATGTCAATTACAATGTGTTGTGAATAATTGGTTAGTGTATGTTCTGTAGGATTGAGGATCCTACTGTACCCATTTTATATCTTTATTTAATATCAAGCTGTAAAGTTTTTAAATAAAATATAAAAAAAAAAAGATCCTACCTTAACAAGCAGCCGGCAGTCAAACTATCACTTTCAGGGAGGGGGAAAAAAGGCGGGAAAAATGGGAGCTTGACTTACCCTACCTTAACTAATAGCCGGCAATGAAACTATTGTTACTATATCGCTACTCCTATCTACTGAACTTTTCCCTCACACTCCCCCATACCAAGACTTATAGTCAAGGAGTATAAGAAGAATAGGCGAGGAAAAAGTTCTAACATAGGGAAGTCGCGTAAGGCAACAAATCTTCTACTGACTGTCATGACTTAACCAGTCAGAGAAATAATTGGATGAACCATTGATATACACAATATGGAACTTAAAAGCCTGGAGTGCCAATGTCCACCTCAAGAGGCGACTGTTGGTTCCCTTAAAAGTTTCTAGGTATATCAAAGGTTTGTGGTCTGTTTCTAAAATGAATTCTTTTCCCAGCAAATAAAATTTAAGTTTGGAGATACCCCACACAAGGGCCAAACATTCCTTTTCTATGGTGGAGTATCTCGTTTCTGCAGGAAGGAGTTTCCAGCTTAGGAAGCATACAGGGAAGGGAGTACCATCATGGTATTGTAGTAGCACCGCACCTAAGCCAGTATTGGAGGCATCAGTTCTTAAACAAAATGTTTCATTAATATCTGGAATCTTAAGTATAGGGTCATTCGAAAAAATGCTTTTAATCTCATTAAACTTTTCACGAGCTACGTCTGAAAGTTCAAGAGGTTCCTTCACAGACTTTTTAAGGAAGTCAGATAAGATGCCTGTAAGATCAGTAAGGTTTGGGATAAACCGTGCATAAAAATTTATAGAACCAAGAAAGCTTCGCATGAGCTTCTTTGTTTTGGGGAATTTAAATTCTAATAAAGCTTTGATCTTACTGGGGAGAGGCTGCAGAGAGTTATTAGAAAGTATCAGTCCAAGATATCTAATCTTGTTATACCCAAGGAAGCATTTCTTCGGCTTGGCAGTTAGGCCATGTGAGCGTAACCTACGCAAAACTGATGTTAATGTTTGGATATGTTCACCCCACGTGGATGTCATTACGTAAATGTTATCAAAATAAACTGAAACATTTGGCATATTACCCAAGACCTTTCTCATCAGTCTCACGTAGGTAGCACAGGCAGTTACCAAACCGAAGGGCATAGTTCTATACTGCATCAGTCCTTGGTGTGTAGGAAAAGAGGAGTACTGCTTAGAAGAAGGATCTAACATTACCTGATGATATGCCTGTGCAATATCAATCTCTGAAAAGAAGGAAGAGTCATAAATTTTGTGTAGATCGCTATCTATTAAGGGCATAGGCTCAGCATCCCACCGAGTTATAGCATTAAGGCCTCTGAAGTCAACAGCAAGTCTATAAGAATTATCCGCCTTCTTAACCATGACTACTGGTGAACAATATGAAGATACTGAAGGTTCAATGATCTTTAGTTTTAATAATTTGTCTACCTCTCGGTCAAATGCATCCCTAAGGTGAACTGGAACTGGGTATAATTTTCGTTTGATAGGACTGTCCGTCACTAAGTCAATCTTATGGACTACCGTGGAGGTAACACCTGGAATATCAGTAAAGACGTCTGAAAAGTTACTCACACATTGAAGTAGTTCATGTCTCTTATGGTCATCCAAAGATTCATTAATATTAATGGTGGTTGCGCCCGAGTGGTCCAGAGTCACCAAGTCATGTAGATGTTCATCATAGTCTAAGTGAGAGGTGTCAATTATGCACACTTTACATTCTTCAGTTGTCTTATCAAGTTCGTGTGGAAAAACTAAGTCAAAGTTATTAAGGCAGTTAACCGAATTTCTTCGGTAATATTTCTTAAGGATGTTGATGTGATAAAGCTTAGGTTTCCCCTTGACTTCTATGAGGTAGTCAACTTTCCCACAAATTGTTAATACTTTATATGGACCTTTCCATGCTACTAATAATTTATTTGACTTGATAGGCAAAAGTACAAGAACTTCATCTCCTACTTTAAAACTTCTCCTCTGACTTTTGGAATCAAAATAGGTTTTGTACTGGTCCATTGACAAGCTTAGGTTTTTTGAAACTATGTCAGAAGTCTCCTTAAGTTTGGATCTAAGGTCAAGGAGAAACTGGTAAGAAGACTGAACTTCAGCATTTACCTCATTAGTCCATAAGTCATGAAGGATGGACAGTGGACCTCTGGCCTGTCTACCATAGAGAAGTTCAAAAGGTGAAAACCCCAATGGGTCACTGGGAACTTCCCTCATGGCAAACAAAGCACAGGATAGGTAACGATGCCACTCCTTAGGTTTAAGGGAGCAAAGTTTCCTTAAAATGGACTTGAGAATCGAATGCTGGCGCTCAATCCTCCCATTACAACTGGGATGATAGGGTATGGTGAAGAGAGGCTTCACTCCCAGAAGTTGGTATAGATGTTGAATTAAGTCAGATGTGAATTGTGTCCCACGGTCAGACAAAATTTCTCTAGGGATCCCCACTCTAGAGAAGATGGACAAAAGGGCTTCAGCCACCTCTGTAGTAGTTATTGTCTTTAAGGGAACGGCTTCAGGGAAACTCGAAGCATAATCAACTAATGTTAATATATATCTATGTCCCCCAGATGAAAGTGGAGATAAAGGACCAACGATGTCAATAGCTACTCTTTCAAACGGTACCGTAAAGATAGGCATTTTGACCATAGGTACTCGCCTGGTACCTCGGGAGGATGACAGTTGGCAAACTTTACACGATCTACAATAAGTAGTGACATCTGAGGACATTTTAGGCCAAAAATAGGTTTCCCTAATTTTATTTAAAGTTTTACGATGCGAGAAATGTCTGGCCACTGGCAGGTCATGAGCCATTTTAAGAACAGTCTCTCTACATTGACTTGGAACAACTAAGATGGAATAGTCTGTCTCATCTGAATTTAATTTGAATACTGACTTGTACAAGATATCTTTTATATATTCAAATTTATATGAAAAGTTTTTCCTTTGGATAACTTGATTTTGTTTAGCGGCATTATGGCAATTCTGAAGAGAAGGGCAATTACGTTGTAAATTGACAAAGGAGTCTTCGATATATCTAAAGGCTTAAAGTCAGGGAAAATCAAAGAATGGACAGTAGAAGCCTGGGCTTTTGTCTGAGCCCTAGTCAAGACATTTATGGTATCTGAAGTGATATCTTCACTTTCATCTAACAAGTGAACCGATGATCCTACTTCCTCGCTTTCGAGAGTAGCATCACTGGTTTTGAATCCCACATGAATCTCCCGAGACATTGTCTCATCTGAACTTTCGAGGGGCTTCTCTGATTCTACAGGAAGAGGATCTGAAACACCTATGTCCATCTTTGGTGATGAAAGGTCAACCTCAGAAGGAAGAATGGCACCTTTTACATTACCTATTAGTAAGGAGCAAGAAGTGATGGGAGCTAGTACGGCTTCAGACCAACCTGTGAACCATTTAGACCTAATGTAACAACGGATGGTAGGAAAAGTGTCTGTACGGCCCAAGTAGTCTGAAAGTATAGCAGAGGAATGAGTTTCTTTAAGATTAGGGAACAGCTTATCAGAAATTACTATACATGTGCATCCAGTGTCTCGTAAAATGGTAGATACATTAAGTCCATTAACTGTTCCTGAACAGAAGGATGCTTGGTCATTACAGTCTTTGAAACATTTTCCAACTTTTTGGACCTTCTTAGAAGGACAATCTGGACGTTTATGTCCCTTAACACCACACAAATGACAAACAGGAATAAAAGAAGTCATTTTACTTTCCACTAGAGGCTTTGATTTCTTAAGGTCTGATGAACCCTTGCCCTTAGGGTTCGATCCCTTTAGGTCTTTATAGGAATTGTGAGCCTCAGCATACAGGTCAGCAGCCTCAGCAACTTCCTCAGCTTTAATCAGGTTACGTTCTCTGATGAATGTTCGTATCTGATGGGGAAGAGCTGTCAGGAACTGGTCAGCAACCATGAAGTCTCTAAGAGATTCATAACTGTGATCAATTCCTGAACTCTCTATCCAAAAGTCGAACAAACGAAAGAGTGTTACCTGTAACTGCTAAAAGTTCTGCCCAGGCTGTAAGGTGGCATACCTGAAATCTTTCCTGTTAGAATTAGTGGTTTTTTGATATGCTTTAAGGATTGCCTTCTTCAGTAGGTTATAATTACATATGATATCCTGCGACAAAGTTGCATAGATACTCAAGGCTGTACCAGAAAATAACATTCCTAACCTGGTAGCCCAGGTGTCAGCAGGCCATTCACAGAGGGTAGCGGTATTTTCAAACCTGATAATGTATGAAGTTATGTCTTCCCCCTCTGTGAAGGAAAGTAAATTACGTGTTGGAATATGTGCACTGACTGCACGTTGTTCCATTACTCCTTCCTCTAATTGTTGTTGCGTAAGAGTTAACTTTTTATTCTCCAATTCAAGGCGAGATTTTTCGAGCTCGCAATCCTTTTCTCTCTCTATTAACTCATGTTCTCTAGCTTTTGCATCACGTTCTCTAGCTCTTTCCTCATGTTCTCTAGCTTTTTCCTCAACTTCTCTATCCTTTGCTCTTTCCTCAAGTTCTCTTAATTTAACCTGTTCCTCACGTATCTTAGCTTGTTCCTCACGTTCCCTAGCTCTTTCCTCACGATCAAGTCTATCACGCTCTTTTTGGTCTTCTCGCTCTCTTTCTAACTGTCTTTCTTGGATTTCTCTCTCAATTCTCTCTCTCTCCTTTTTCTCCTGTCTTTCAAGGTTCTCTTTCTCCTTTTTCTCTTCTCTTTCGATTCTTTCTCTCTCCTTTTCTTCTTCTCTTTCTCTTTCTGTCTCTCTTCTCTCTCAATTCTCTCTCTTTCAAGTCTTTCCTGGATCTTAGCACTAATGAAAGATTCTAAATTTTTCCCTGTTATTCCTAACTTACTTCCAGCGTTCATCCAAAACTGGTATTCCTCCATGCTTGCAAGAATAACTTAAACTATCAGGGGAAATGAAACGGGTATTAAAGAAAACGGTGGGTTCAATTCCTGCTCTGCTCAAACTATAAATAAACCAGAGGGCTCGATCCCTGCTTCAATTAAACAATATGTATTAACGAAAACGAAGGGTTCTATGCCGACTCCGAGCAAACAGTAAGTAGAATGGGGTCCCTTGACCATCCAATCTTCTCACCAACAAATCAAGAGTGTCCTATAACAGTTCCCTTGATATAATAAAGAGCTCAATGAAACAAATTGTCACTGGAAAATCTCGGGTCCCTGAGTCTAATCCTCCAAAGTGTTTCAAGCTTACATAAAAAAGTGGCAGAATTAAATATTATATCCTGCCTGACTTGACTTACAATAAATTGAGACTATAACAATCACCAAATCTTTTAAATACCTGTACTGTAGTCCTACCATAGAGAATGATTACTCATGGCTGGTGGTAACCGTCTGTGGTATGCAGCGTTGAAGTTCGAATTGTAGATTCGAGATGGCGTTGAATCTTGATTCTGTAGAGTTGATCCTGGCAAGGTCGACACTTGTGAAGGCTTACTCAGCCCTGTAACAACTTCAGACAGTATTACCAAGGCTAGCTCCTCCTCAGGAAAATTAGTGAATAGAAAAAGAAATAATAACAGACAAACATAAACACTTTATTATATAGAAAATAGAAAATATAAAACACTTAAATATGAAATATTAATCCTACATTAAAGAAAATGAAAAATGAAAAATATAAATGATAACTTAATTCAACGCTAATATATATAGGGGTTTCTGGTGTTGGTGACACTGTGTTGTTGAAATCGTAGATGTTGCTGATGATGGGGGGGGGGGGTCGCAGGTGTTGGTTACGACCCTCTGGCTAGTTCTTCACAGAAGATAGGGCCTTGAGTATAATATCCCGATGACAGGAAAGCAGGTTCTTTACCACTGCAATGCTGTGGTGTTACGTCCTGCAATTTCATACAGGTGCACAGGTAATTAGATCCAAAATGGGACGTCTCCAGGACGTTAGTCTGTCTCCTGTTCTTCTCGTTGATTGACAGGTGACCCTCACTGTCATCCAAGAGTAGTGTTGGGAGCTGTGAGTCGAGTGATTTACTGTTTGACCAGAGTTCCACACGTCACCTTTCGGGGGGGGGGGAGGGAAGAGGGAGGGGAAGGAATAGCGGGAGCTAGACTGATCCTACCTTAACAAGCAGCCAGCAGTCAAACTATCACTATCAGGGAGGGGAAAAAAAGGCGGCAAAAACGGGAGCTTGACTTACCCTACCTTAACTAGTAGCCGGCAATGAAACTATTGTTACTATATCGCTATTCCTATCTATTGAACTTTTCCCTCACAATGGACTTAGTGTATCTACCATTTTACGAGACTCTGGATGCACATGTATAGTCATTTCTGATAAGCTGTTCCCTAATCTTAAAGAAACTCATTCCTCTGCTATACTTTCAGACTACTTGGGCCGTACAGACACTTTTCCTACCATCCGTTGTTACATTAGGTCTAAATGGTTCACAGGTTGGTCTGAAGCCGTACTAGCTCCCATCACTTCATGCTCTGTACTAATAGGTAATGTAAAAGGTGCCCTTCTTCCTTCTGAGGTTGACCTTCCATCACCAAAGGTGGACATAAGCTTTTCAGATCCTCTTCCTGTAGAGTCAGAGAAGCCCCTCGAAAGTTCAGATGAGACAATGTCTCGCGAGATTCATGTGGGATTAAAAACCAGTGATGCTACTCTCGAAAGCGAGGAAGTAGGATCACCGGTTCACTTGTTAGATGAAAGTGAAGATATCACCTCCGATACCATAAATGTCTTGACTAGGGCTCAGACCAAAGCCCAGGCTTCTACTGTCCATTCTTTGATTTTCCCTGACTTTAAGCCTTTAGACATATCAAAGGACTCCTTTGTCAATTTACAACGTAATTGCCCTTCTCTTCAGAATTGCCATAATGCCGCTAAACAAAATCAAGTTATCCAAAGGAAAAACTTTTCATATAAATCTGAATATATAAAAGATATCTTGTACAAGTCAGTATTCAAATTAAATTCAGATGAGACAGACTATTCCATCTTAGTTGTTCCAAGTCAATGCAGAGAGACTGTTCTTAAAATGGCTCATGACCTGCCAGTGGCCGGACATTTCTCGCATCGTAAAACCTTAAATAAAATTAGGGAAACCTATTTTTGGCCAAAAATGTCCTCAGATGTCACTACCTATTGTAGATCGTGTAAAGTTTGCCAACTGTCATCCTCCCGAGGTACCAGGCGAGTACCTATGGTCAAAATGCCAATCTTTACGGTACCTTTTGAAAGAGTAGCTATTGACATCGTTGGTCCTTTATCTCCACTTTCATCTGGGGGACATAGATATATATTAACATTAGTTGATTATGCTTCGAGCTTCCCTGAAGCCGTTCCCTTAAAAACCATAACTACTACAGAGGTGGCTGAAGCCCTTTTGTCCATCTTCTCCAGAGTGGGCATCCCAAGAGAAATTTTGTCTGACCGTGGGACACAATTCACATCTGACTTAATGCAACATCTATACCAACTTCTGGGAGTGAAGCCTCTCTTCACCACACCCTATCATCCCATCTGTAATGGGAGGACTGAGCGCCAGCATTCGATTTTAAAGACAATTTTAAGGAAACTTTGCTCCCTTAAACCTAAGGAGTGGCATCGTTAAATACCCTGTTTGCCATTAGGGAAGTTCCCAGTGACTTTTTGGGGTTTTCACCTTTTGAACTTCTCTATGGTAGACAGGCCAGAGGTCCACTGTCCATCCTTCATCACTTGTGGACTAATGAGGAGGTAAATGCTGAGGTTCAGTCTTCTTACCAGTTTCTCTTTGACCTTAGATCCAAACTTGAGGAGACCTCTGACATAGTTTCGAAAAACTTAAGTTTGTCAATGGACCAGTACAAAACCTATTTTGATTCCAAAAGTCAGAGGAGAAGTTTTAAAGTAGGGGATGAAGTTCTTGTACTTTTGCCGATCAAGTCAAATAAATTATTAGTAGCATGGAAAGGTCCGTATAAAGTATTAAAAATTTGTGGGAAAGTTGACTACCTCATAGAAGTCAAGGGGAAACCTAAGCTTTATCATATCAACATCCTTAAGAAATATTACCGAAGAAATTCGGTTAACTGCCTTAATAACTTTGACTTAGTTTTTCCACACGAACTTGATACGACAACTGAGGAATGTAAGGTGTGTGTAATTGACACCTCTAACTTAGACTATGATGAAGAACTACATGACTTGGTGACTCTTGACCACTCGGACGCAATCAACATTAATATTAATGAATCTTTGGATGACCATAAGAGACATGAACTACTTCAATGTGTGAGTAACTTTTCAGACGTCTTTACTGATATTCCAGGTGTTACCTCCACGGTAGTCCATAAGATTGACTTAGTGACGGACAGTCCTATCAAACGAAAATTATACCCAGTTCCAGTTCACCTTAGGGATGCATTTGACCGAGAGGTAGACAAATTATTAAAACTAAAGATCATTGAACCTTCAGTATCTGCATATTGCTCACCAGTAGTCATGGTTAAGAAGGAGGATAATTCATATAGACTTGCTATTGACTTCAGAGGCCTTAATGCTATAACTCGGTGGGATACTGAGCCTATGCCCTTAATAGATAGCGATCTACACAAATTTTATGACTCTTCCTTCTTTTCAGAGATTGATATTGCGCAGGCATATCATCAAGTAATGTTAGATCCTTCTTCTAAGCAGTACACCGCTTTTCCTACACACCAAGGACTGATCCAATGTAGAACTATGCCCTTCGGTTTGGTAACTGCCTGTGCTACCTACGTGAGACTGATGAGAAAGGTCTTGGGTAATATGCCAAATGTTTCAGTTTATTTTGATAACATTTACGTAATGACATCCACGTGGGGCAAACATATCCAAACATTATCATCAGTTTTGCATAGGTTACGCTCACATGGCCTCACTGCCAAGCCGAAGAAATGCTTCCTTGGGTATAACAAGATTAGGTATCTTGGACTGATACTTTCTAATAACTCTCTGCAGCCTCTCCCCAGTAAGATCAAAGCTTTATTAGAATTTAAATTCCCCAAAACCAAGAAACTCATGCGTAGCTTTCTTGGTTCTGTAAATTTTTATGCACGGTTTATCCCGAACCTTACTGATCTTACAGGCATCTTATCCAACTTCCTTAAAAAGTCTGTGATGGGACCTCTTGAACTTTGCGACGTAGCTCGGGAAAAGTTTAATGAGATTAAAAGTATCTTTTCGAAAGACCCTATTCTTAAGATTCCAGATATTAATAAAACATTTTGTTTAAGAACTGATGCCTCCAATACTGGCTTAGGTGCGGTGTTACTACAATACCATGATGGTACTCCCTTCCCTGTATGCTTCCTAAGCCGGAAACTCCTTCCCGCAGAAACGAGATACTTCACCATAGAAAAGGAATGTTTGGCCTTTGTGTGGGGTATCTCCAAACTTAAGTTTTATTTGCTGGGAAAAGAATTCATTTTAGAAGCGGACCACAAACCTTTGATATACCTAGAAACTTTTAAGGGAACCAACAGTCGCCTCTTGAGGTGGACATTGGCACTCCAGGCTTTTAAGTTCCATATTGTGTATATCAATGGTTCACCCAATTATTTCTCTGACTGGTTAAGTCGTGACAGTCAGTAGAAGATTTGTTGCCTTACGCGACTTCCATATGTTAGAACTTTTTCCTCGCCTATTCTTCTTATACTCCTTGACTATAAGTCTTGGTATGGGGGAGTGTGAGGGAAAAGTTCAATAGATAGGAGTAGCGAGGGAGTATATAGTAACAATAGTTTCATTGCCGGCTACTTGTTAAGATAGGGCAAGTCAAGCTCCCGCTATTCCCGCCTTTTTTCCCCCTCCCCGAAAGTGATAGTTTGCTTGCTGGCTACTTGTTAAGATAGGGCAAGTCTAGCTCTCGCTATTCCCGCCTCTCCTCCCCCCCCTCGAAAGTGATAGTTTGATTGCCAGCTGCTTGTTAAGGTAGGGCCAGTCTAGCTCCCTCTATCCCTTCCCCTCCCTCTTCCCCCCCTCCGAAAGGTGACATGTGGGGCTCCGGTCCAAACAGTAATCACTAGACTCACAGCTCCCAGCACTACTGTAAGTACATGCCTGCCTTGTATTCTAGTGGATTTATTGGTTGAAAGCTTCACTTTTGACCAATAATAAACTTAGTCCTTTCAGTCTTGCTCTAGGTTGACTGTTGTAATAATCACCACATCTTTTAGGTATTGTACTTATCATGGAGAGTGATTTCTTAATCAGTGGGTAACCTGTCTAATCTACTTACCTGTTATGTAAGCCAACACAGGACCTAACCCCTCATCATAGCAGTGGTAACGAACCTGTTTTCCTGTCATCTGAAGTAATTATTCACAGCTACACTCTGTGAAGAACGAGCCGGTGGTGGTCACCAACACCAGCTACCCCCCCTACACATCAGCAACGGCTATGATTTCAACAAATCGCAGTGTCACCAACACCTGACACCCCATTACCACGATATACCTATATTAGCGTTGAGCCCAAATGTAATTTTTTTTCATTTCATTTTTCATTTTTCTTTCAATTAGGATACCCATTCATGTTTTATTGTTTTACATTTTCCGTTTCTAAATAATAAAGTGTTCATCATTGTCTGTTATTATTTCTTTTTCTATTCATTAATTTTCCTGAGGAGGAGCCAGCCTTGGTAATACTGACTGAAGTTGTTACAGGGCTGAGTAAGCCTTCACACTGACCATGTCAGAGCCTAGGTGAACATACAGGTAAGCCATAGAAGAGCCTATGGCTTGAGTTGGTTAAACAAAAGGAGTACACAATTACAAACTTAGCTTAAACACAGCATATCCGACGGCAGCCTCCACACCATGCTGACTCCACGTGACTGCCCCCAGCCACACTTACTCAGCGTACCCAAACATAGTTGGAAAATAAATCCCTAGCAGGATTTCTTTATAATTATAGTTTAACCTACTTTACAGTACCCCCAAATGCACATTATGAATTATAAAATTATTCTGTACAATTATAACATTCATACTACATATGGCACACTTCTCCACTATATGTACATTACGATGTCATGCAGAACCCTGCATAACACCCCCACCCCCAGACCATAGGTCTCACTCTGCTAGTGGGGTACCTACGGACACTGCTAGGCAAAAGAAAAAAAAAGAAAATAAACCCCACATTAAGGTCTGAAGCAACGGGCAAAATGATAACTGGGGAATGACCACCATACAATCACGGTCTTTTGGTACTAGATTGCAGACGTGTGAAACTCACCGAACATAAAAGTGATCAAGTTCTATTCCAGACGAGCCCACAGTCACACTCTTAGACAACTGTGTTAGGAAAAGGCACCATCACAACACAGCGCTGGCCAGGCATGGCGTTGATGCATTTTACCTAAATTACATCAAGCAAACTTATAAACGAGCAAGTTAACTTTGTACAAAAGTGCCCCTGAGGAATGCTCTTTTATGAAGTAACACCAAAGTTCAGTATGTTGCAAGGCAGACCAAACTGTATGTGCCACCAAAAAAAACTTTTAAACAGTAAGTAGACTTTCCAAGAGTTCAAAGAAAAGGAAAACAAATTTTACATGTTAAATTCTACTTAGAAAGCAACATCACATTATCACTCCCATCTCACAGCAATATTTAGTAAACGAAACTGGTTCCCCATGACACACCTCTGCGAGAATCAGGAGAGCACAGGAGAGGGAAAAATATCAGGCCCCAAAAACAACGGGTGGATAGTCACATAAATCTTGTTGTTGGGACTGCGGCCGTAAAACCCTGGAGTCATCACTGAAGACCCCGAAAAGGTGGACCTCCCAGGTCGATACCTAAATGTCATTCCAAGGACCCTGGAGTCACCTCAGCGGTGATCCAAAAAGGAAAAATTGAAAAGAGTCCTGGAGAGCCAAAACACCTCGGATCAAGAAACATGACCCAAACAGTGGAGGGCATCACCGCCAGCCCCACATTCACTAAAACGTTAGGTTCAACAGTCCCTATACCAACATAAAACAGAGGCGAGGCATTCCAGCCAACACATAAAAAACGTAGCATACCTTACCTAGGCATGGCACTTGATGTGACTACCCCAAAACACACACACACACTAGGGAATCCTGACACCTCCAGCTCCAGCTCAACCTGCCCTTCTCCCTTGGGTGGTCTAGGGTTCCATCTACTCGTCTACCGCAAATCACTGCAAAATAAGAATAGATAAGTGATCTGTACATGACATCGTGCACTTTAAACACGAGACAAGGCATCAGCAACCACATTCTCTGCTCCCTTCACATAATGAATCACAAGATTAAGAGGTTGGAGAAACAAGGCCCACCTTGTAAGTCTCTGATTGTGGTTCCTCATTAAGTGAAGGAAACATAAAGGATTATGGTCACTATACACAGTTATAGGGTGAACTGATGATAATACATTCACCTCAAAATGTTTCACTGCCAACACTAAAGCAAGAACCTCCTTTTCTATGGTGGTATAACTTCTTTGGTGCCTGTTACTTTTTGCCGAGAAGCAGCTGAGAGGCATTACTTGCCCTGCTCTACCCTGCAACAAGACTGACCCAACCCCTGTATAATTTTGCAAAACCCGGGGTGGGTAACTCAGGATTATACATAAAAGATCTTGAGGGTTAATGGCATACAAAAAGTTCATGTACAGAGATATTAAAGTTACAAATATGGGTGTGTCCTTGGCACACATGGTCATCGGAATCAGATTACCCCCCCCCCCCCATGGTTCATTCACACAATTTGCATGTAGTTCATAAAGAGGAGACAAAACCTTATTTCTTAAATGTACCTGACGGCAGTCAGTGCACGTTTTCAAGGTATCACCTAGTGTGAGACCAGTAAAAGACAACGTCCACCGACTCTCACTGGATACAAACACAGTCTCTAGAAATAAACACATCACTTCCTTCAAGGAACCTATTTCACCTCAGCTTACATCATGGCAGGCCTGCTGACATTGCACAAATTTCAAAACCTCTACCTCATGGGGGTTAACATGGCCCCATTTTTCAGCATCCCAAAACTCTTTCACTAAGGGGCACTATGGCTGAGCCAACACTACAACCAGTCTTTCAGAAGATCCAAGTCTTCCACAATCTCTTACAATTTTTCTGCTTACATTATCTTTCTCAGGGACCTTATCCACCATCATTTTGAAGCCCCCACACAGTTCCATCATAGCCTTCCCAGGACCCAGCTCCAATGCCAATCCCATCTCTCCAGCTTCCAGAATGTGTAGCACCACCTCATGGTCCCACGTCATCTTGGGCGGACTGGCAGACTGGTGCACTAGTGCCATCGACCTCATCTTAGCCAAGCATTGTCTGAAACTGAGAAAAAACACCGCTGGGGAAACATCACCATCCTCACGTAGCACATGACTTAATGATTCCAGAGTGCTTCCCCACACGGTAATGAAAAGGAGGGGAATTCCCTCATCCCAGTCCTTCTGGTACTGGGTAAAACAAGCATGCATTGCCCTGAGAGACTGGGAAAACCATGGTGCTTTTCTTTGACTCCTAGGATGATATACATTGGTAAATTTAACCTCAAGTAGGCCTCTCAAAACTACATGACATTTCATAAAATATGACTTCTGGGTGATTTGTGCAAAGCCTAAGAGACAAAAATGTTTCACCAGAAATCTCAAAACCACACACACAAAATTATTCAGAAAGGGTATAGACTCTGGTAACCTGTTAGGAAAGGAATTTATTAATAAACACCGATTATTTAGCTCTCCCGTCTTAACACTGAAATGCCGTTCCTTCAGAATCTGTAAAAAATACTGACAAAGACACTTTAATAGTTCTGCTGCGGCCACGTAAGCACAGGTCCTCTTAAAAAGAGTCTTTCTCATTTGATCAACTCTGCAAAATAAACACTTGGTAAATTTGGGAACCACATCTTCCGCAACAGCTGATAAATGAATAGCGTTCCGGAGGTCACAACCTTCCCGGGCCACACTCAGCTGCTGCAGAGTCAGGGTTTTTTTCTCACATCAGCACCAAGACCACTTCTCCGAGTTCCGGTTGAGCCGGTTCATCACTGCTTAGAGTCTCCTGCAGGTCAGGCTCAATGAACAGGCTCCCCAGGCCCAAACCATCACCACAGTGTGCAGAAGGGTTACAGGGAGGCACAGCTCCTGCCTTGTTCCCCTGTTTAGGCCTAGAGCACACTGAAAAATTTTCAGGCACCGTCGCTCCAATTAGGTCATTACCACCTTGTAAGGCAGGGTCCTGCAAAACCAAACATTCCTCACTTTTGAGGAGTCCCACAACGTTGTTGCCTAGTAGAAGGTCAACTCCTGCAAAAGGTACAACTTCTGCAATACCTACAGGTAGGTACCCAGACTGGTACGCAGACGCTACCCATACCCTGTGCACTGGAGTCCTGACAGGGACTCCAGTTATCCCTTTAAGAAAAATGTCCAATCCAGTGTAGGTGTCATCCGACACTGGCAATACACCCCTGCGAAGCAAGGTGTATGTGCTATAAGTGTCCCTCAAAGACATAACACCCGTGACCCTACCTTCATTTTGGTGTAAGGCCACAGTAGACGTACTTGAATAGACCTTCATCCGAGGGTCTAAGACAGCTGGTCTTCTTTCAATACCTTGGGGCAAGATTGCAATGCAAGCAACATCATGTGTAACCGGTGTACTTACTGGAAAAGCATCTGCTGCAGCCTGGTCCCTAAGCATCTTTCGACAATATGGCTGCAGGTGGCCCTGTTTATTGCAATATGTACAGTGATAAGGTTTAAAAGCCCCCTGCACACTTGACATAGGCTGGGGCCCATGATCTTGGGGAACTGACTCTTTCTACCTGTCTCCGGTAGTCCTGGACCCGTGACAACTGACTTAAACCTTCTCGGGTAGGTACTGGAAAATTAGGCTTATTAAAACTCTGGTGGTTATTAGGCTGGTAAATGGGTGGCTTAAACTTCTGAAATTTCTTATTCCTATTGGTGGGTGGAGAAAACTTACCATTATTAGTATGTGGGGGGTGGTAACTACTACCAAATTTTTGGTTAGCTAAAAATCTGTCACCCAGCTCTAAAGCATTATTAAAATCATCAAGATCCTTCTCCTCAAGATATGCCTTAAGGTCAGGAGGAACATTTCTAAAAAGATCCTCCAAGAAAATTAAGGTAATTACACCTTCATAATTGCCTACCACCCCCTTTGAGCGACACCACCTATTTAGAAGTGACATCTTCTCCTTACCATATTCCACCAAAGACTGCCCTGACTGAAACTTTAGTCCTCTAAACTTCTGCCGGTACCTTTCCGGCAACATTTGATAAGCCAGTAAAACTACCTCTTTTAGCTTATGATAATCAGAAAAGGCCGATCCCTCTAAAGAACTATCAGCCTGTAACCCTTTACCAACCAATTGGGTCCTTGCTAATGTCGCCCATTCCTTTTTCGGCCAAATTTGGGATTTGGCTATACTTTCAAATAACAGAAAAAACTGGTCTGGATCTTTCTCTAGGAATTTGGGCACAAATTTTATGGCTTTATCCAAATGAAAAACATCTACCCTCGTGTCTGTGTCTGGGTGAGAAGCAAGCTGCCTCTCTTTAGCTCTTTCTTGAGCCCTAAGCTCTTCTAAGGCTCTCTGTTCCTGGATCTTTGTACGTTCAATCCTTAACCGTTCCTTTTCTTCTGCAACTAGGGCTAATTTCATTCGTAAAATTTCTACTTCCTTATCCAGGTCCCTATCATGGGAATTTGATTCAATGTCACCTTCCAAATACATGTCATCCCCAGAATTTTCACTAGTGTCAGCCATTTTGGGAAACAATAGCATCAAATCTTGCTATTAGCCACAGAACTTACTGATATAAAATAAAGCACATAGCAAAGTACATACACTGAAATAGTATATTCACAAGGAGTGATTGTCATGTGACTCCCCAAAATTAAACAGGATTGCACACAAGAAAATCCTGGCAGAAAAAAATGGAGCTACTGCACCTGCAAAGGAAAATTATTCCCAGAAATTTAGGTAAACATAACCCCCTAAAAATCAGCAAGATTGTACCTGCAAGGGTAAATTATGCACAAACTATCAGGTAATAATAACACTAAAAACCAGCAATATTGCACACAAAAGTAAATTATTCACAGGGTATTAATCAATAATAACACCCTAAAACCAGCAGCATTGCTATAGTGAATGCTTCCTCTGACCAACCCAGTAAAGAATGGTTACTGATTTTCCAGGTTGCAAACTTGAATTACCATATAAAATTTGATAATTCTCCCATATACAGGCCCCCATGTTACACAGAAATGTGGGATAGCTGGGGGCTTGAGCTTTGTCTAAGGGCAAAGGTAAAAGTTACACACATCTCAAGCATAAACAGGCCACCCAGGGCTATCCCAGTCAAAACAGAAAGCGCTAAACCAGAATGTGTTACTTCCATGGGTTAGTTAACAGAGGGTTAGGTAAAAATCTTAGTTAGGAAAATATATCTATTTATTCATCATAACACTATATACACACTCTAGAAACACCTTAATCCTAAACGCCCAAATGAGGATACACAAGAAACAGCTGGCTGGAGGTCCAGCCACCATAACCACTAGGCCTAGTCAGCACCAGGCCGTCACTACTCCACTACCAACCCCATTTCTTATTTCCTCACTCATCCCACAGCACCCTGATCATGTCAGAGCCTAGGTGAACATACAGGTAAGCCATAGAAGAGCCTATGGCTTGAGTTGGTTAAACAAAAGGAGTACACAACTACAAACTTAGCTTAAACACACAGCATCTCCGACGCCAGCCTCCACACCATGATGACTCCACGTGACTGCCCCCAGCCACGCTTACCCAGCGTACCCAAACATAGTTGGAAAATAAATCCCTAGCAGGATTTCTTTATAATTATAGTTTAACCTATTTTACAGTACCCCCAAATGCACATTATGAATTATAAAATTATTCTGTACAATTATAACATTCATACTACATATGGCACACTTCTCCACTATATGTACATTACGATGTCATGCAGAACCCTGCATAACAGCCCCCACCCCAGACTCAGCCATCAACCTGTAATGCAAAGGGTTTGGAGAAATCAGGAGATAGAATAGTTGCTGTACAAAGGGGTAATTTGGTTTTACTAAAAGCCTCTTGACATTCTGAGGTCCACTTAAAAGGGAATTTGGGACTGGTAAGTAAGGTTAGAGGGGCTATAATATCTTCCATAAAATCCCACCATACATAAGAAACGTTGGAGGGATTTCCTATCAAGAAGTACTGGATAATTTTAATGGCAAGAATTTTAGCAAATTTACGGGCCACTTTGCCACTACTTACTTCATGGCCCCAAAAAATTAACAGTAGCGTGGCCGAAGGAAGACTTAGATAAGTTAACAGTTAAGTGGAAACTCTGGAAGGTCTCAAAGAGAGATTTAAGCTTAAACAAGTATCCGGCACAATAACTATGTCATCTAGATAAGCTGCCGTGCCTTTTAAGTCCTTTAATAGATTGATGGATCAGTTTCTGGAATGATGCGAGCGAGTGTTTTATTCCGAAGGGGGTAACTGTATATTGATACTGACCTCCTGGAACTACAAAGGCAGAGATATCTTTCGCCTTATCTGTCAAAGGTACCTGATAGTAACCTTTAAGGAGGTCTAACTTGGACACAAAAGTAGCCTTACCCACAGTCGATTATGTCATCCAGACGTGGCAGAGGGTAAGCATCTGCAATTGTGACCTCATTCACCTTACGGTATTCTGTGCACATTCGAAAACCTCCATCAGCTTTCTTAACAAGGATTTACGAGGAAGCCCATGGACCAGAAGATTCCTCCACTAACCCATGCTCTAACAGAAAGTCTACCTCCTGCTGAAGTAGCCTCTCCTTTTCAGGATTAGCTCTGTAGGGGGAGAATTTAATAGGTTTAGAGTTTCCAACATCTACGTCACGATATCCTAGTGTACATTTTTTCGGTACATCTGAAAAGATATCAAGGTAAGATTGTAAGAGCGCAATTACACTTGTTACTTGATTCTTAGATAGTCCCACCATTACAGGGCTGGGGTCCTTGAGGACGACAGAATTGGAAAACTTTACATTAATCTCAGAAACAGAGTGCAAAGAGTCAGGGTCATCTTCAGATGCAGAGGACAGAGTCATTACTGAGACTTTATCTGGTGTATTAAATGCTTTAGTTTGATTAATGTGGTAAGTTTTAGTTTTTGAGGTCTTGTCAAGGGGAGACAACACATAATTTACGTCAGGTAATTTACTTACAATTTACATAGGTCCCGCAAATCTAGCTTTTAAGGTGTGGTCAGGTATAGGTTCCTGTACCAACATCTTGTCTCCTGGATGGAAGGAGCGAAACTTTGAATTTCTCTCATACCTCTGTTCCATCGTGTTTTGAGCTGCCTTTAAGTTAGCCTTAGCCAACTGACGTGCCACCTGCAACCTTGATGAAGGATTGTAGAGTGTTGAGCAGACGTCTTCTCCCATCCATCCTTCTTCGAGCACCCGAAAAGGACCTCGTACATTGTGCCCAAAGATCAGCTCAAACGGACTATACCCTGTAAACTCCTGCACAGTTTCCCTTATTGAAAACAGCAACAAAGGTAGTGATTCATCCCAGTCTGTAGAAAAATGCTTACAAAAAGTTATCATGGCTTTTAAACGTCTAATGGAATCTGTCCAAGGTGCCTTGGGACTGAGGATGATGGGCAGTGGATAAGTTGCGAATTATCCCTATCCTAGTTAATGCTTCTCTAAAGGCTTTGGCAGTAAAATTAGTACCTTGATCACTTTGAATAGATTTAGGAATGCCAAAGCAAGAGATAAACTTAGTTAAAGCTTTAAGAATTGCTTTAGTACTGATACTGCGCATGGGAATTGCTTCTGGGTATCTAGTTACTCTATCCATAATGGTACATAAGCACTTATTCCAAGACTTGGATTTAGGTAGTGGACCTACATAATCTATAATTAACTCTGTGGAAGGTTCTCCATCAACAGGTATAGGATGGAGGGGTGAAGGTTTAATGGGGTGTCCAGGTTTCCCCACGTGCTGACATTCTCTACAACAGGGGATGTGATTCTTCACATCCTACCTTAAATTTGCCAAAAGAATTCTTTTAATATCCTATGTAGTGTTTTAGTAATTACTAAGTGGCCTCCTAATGAAGAGTTATGAGCTATATTTAATATTTGAGGTCTAAACTTTTTTGGAACTACTAACCTGTCTGACTATTGCCTTCCTTCTATCTCCTTACCAGTCTCAGTGCAGACTAAGAAGTCGTTTTTAATTTTATGTTTAACTGGGTGATCTGAGAAGGATTTACCCATGGCTGCCTGAAAAGCGATATTTAATGAAGGGTCTTTCCGCTGTTCCTCTCGGAAGGACAGTCCCTCGGGCATGGAAACAGAAACATCTGGCAATCATGCAACACTGGAATAGGAAGGCTTGATCTGGGTCTATTCACTAAATTTACGAGGCCCTGGCCAGTTTTCCTCGTAAAACAAATTGGCTATTCCGAGATCAGAGTCGTCCAAGGATAGGTCAGCATTCTCATCAGAGATCCCTTGGGATTTTGCCCGAGTTATGGCCTACATCGGAAAAGAATTAATCATTATTGGTTCTGGACATGTACTAGAAGTTGTAATGTTATTACCCAGTAATAACATGGCATCTTGCATAGGAAATCCATCAGAAACACCTACAGTCAAATGTCCGTTGCAATACTTGCTCTGCACATATATTTTATGTAAGGGGACAGAAAACAGTGCTCCTCCATAAGCTTCTAAACGAATGGAGGACTGTAATGAGATGTGCTAAGAGAGGGGAAGTACTCCCTCTCTTAAAAGTGAGCAATATGCTCCAGTATCCCTAGAGGTTCTGACTTCAGTTTTCTTTGAATTTTCTTGAAGGGATATTTGACAATTACTATAATATGGGACCATCTCCTTCTCTACTTCCTTCCTAATGGTTGAGGTTTATTTGGGCAGTTAGGTCTGATTTATTACAATGGAAGCAAACAACATTTTTGATCTTAGCTCCTTGCTGACGTTGTGGCTGGTGCTGCTCTGGGTACTGTTGTCGGGATACACCATGTTGAGTGGTTTGTCACTCACCATGTTGACCATATGTTGAGTAGCGTGGCTCACCAGGTGACTTAGTTGGCTGACATCGCTGTTCTCCTTCCTGCTGGCACTTCATTCTCAAATCAGGAACTTTTCGTCGACGGTCTCTGCTCATGCCAAGCTGTTGAAAAGAAAGAAGGGACCGCTTGGACAAGGAGCGGTTGGTTTAAAAAATATCAGTCAATCTTGCTGCCTCTGCAGTGATCAACATGTGATCCTGCAAAAAGACTCGAACCACTGGCCCAACAGACTCCAGCAGGTTATCCACCAATATTAATTGCACCAGATCTTCAAATTCAAAGGACTGACCCAGCTGTTGACTACCTAGTTTGAATTCCTTTCTGTACTTGGCAGGAATACATTGATAAACACCAAGAACCGTGGTCTTCACCACCTGATAATTACTGAAATCAGTGTTATTTAACACTGATGTAAATACCTGTGTCTTACCAAACAGCGCTGTATGCACCAAAGATGCCCAATGCTGTTCCAGCCACCTTAAAGCTCGAGCTTGGTTTTCGAATGATTTGAAAAATAATTCAGGCTAAGCTTCAACGAAACGAGGAACAAGCTGTACTGGTGTTTGCAAACTAAAGTCATTTGCAACTTGAGTAAACTGCCTCCTCTCTTTTTTGCTATCAAACTCTTACTTAGCATAGGTTTGCTGTTCCCTGGTTTGCTCAACATTGATTTTTTGCCAACTCAAGCGCCAATGCAACTGGCTCACCTTCAGATAACCCTGATCGCATGAGACTGGTTTTGCTCAGGGGTTTTGTCTTTTCCCTCTTTTTGTAGGAACCTCAGCTGGGATTTACTCCAGGTATCTGTGTGGCTTAGCGCTTCTTTTTGATTATAATAATAAAATCCAGGTTACTGTAGGAGGAGGAGTCTGATATGCCATCTCTTCTGCCTGAAGTTTGACCTTATAAGGTTATGAAGTTGCACAGCGATCGTACTCAATGCCGATGGAACGAGCAATTCGCCAGCAACGCTGTAAAGAAAACTTAGGCAAGTTTAATAGAGTGAATTCAGACACTAACCATGTGACTCCTCTAGGAGGCATTAACCCCAACATAACACACAAGTGCAATACATGCACACCTATGCACTGTACAACTGCAGAATACTCACACGATAGCATAACGAAGTGAATGAAAAGTTGACACGCAAAATTCGTGAAGCATTGGCAAAGCTGACACAATGCCAGATAGCCAGATATCTATGATATTACTTCCTGCTTCAACTTCAACTCTAGGTTCAGCTCCTGCTTAAAGTCCAGCTCCAGCTCTCGGACAGGCTACCAATATTACAACCCATATTGCTCAAAGGCCTCTTATCCTGGGTGTAAAGGGAGCAAAATAAACACAGCAGAAAAACTTTGAGTCATGTTATCCTTCACCAAGTATGAACAGAAGTATGTACACTATATACACTATGTACAGCAATAGGCATTAGTGCATGCCATGGTAATCAAGGCAAAACAGCAGCCAAGAGAGAGCAGACCACCATGCTTCAACCAGCAGAAGACTGAAAATGACAAGGGTGAAAAGGTGAGTGGTAACCATGTCACCTTCACAATTGCCAGATCCACATGTGATTAGCTGAACCTAGATACTGGTCTGACGATTGGGCTCTGTTGAATCAACAGACCCTTAGCATCTGGTTCACTGGCTGATGAGGCAGCCTATGTGAGTGTGTTAACATGCTCTGAATGAAGATTACATACTCTTTGCATGCAATAGTACTGCACTTGTGTGGGGATGGCTAGGTGGTGCACTTATGGGGGAGGGTGTGCCTAGGTGGTGCTCTTGTGGGGGAGGGTATGGCTAGGGGGTGCAAGGTAATCAAGGTAATCAAGGCAAAACAGCAGCCAAGAGAGAGCAGACCACCATGCTTCAACCAGCAGAAGACTGAAAATGACAAGGATGAAAAGGTGAGTGGTAACCATGTCACCTTCACAATTGCCAGATCCACATGTGATTAGCTGAACCTAGATACTGGTCTGACGATTGGGCCCCGTTGAATCAACAGGCCCTTAGCATCTGGTTCACTGGTTGATGAGGCAGCCTATGTGAGTGTAACATGCTCTGAATAAAGATTACATACTCTTTGCATGCAACAGTACTGCACTTGTGTGGGGATGGCTAGGGGGTGCACTTGTGGGGGAGGGTGTGTCTAGGTGGTGCACTTGTGGGGGAGGGTGTGGTTAGGTAGTGCACATGTGAGGGAGGGTGTCGAGAGGTGGTGCATTTGCAGATGTTTTGGCTAGGTAGTGCACCTCTGGGTGTGTGTGTGTGTGGATAGGTAGTGTACTTGTGGGGGTGCATGTGGATAGGTAGTGCACTTGTGGGGGAGGGTGTGGCTACAGGGTGCACTTATGGGGGAGGGTGTGGTTAGGTAGTGCACATGTGAGGGAGGATGTCGATAGGTGGTGCATTTGCAGATATTTTGGCTAGGTAGTGCACCTGTGGGGGTGTGTGGATAGGTGGTGTATTTGTGGGGGAGGGTGTGGTTAGGTAGTGAACTTGTGGGGGAATGGAGTGACTAAGTGGTGCACTTGTGGAGAGTGTGACTAGATGGTGCACTTCTGGGGGAGGGTGTGGCTAGGAGGTGCACTTCTGGGGGAGTGTGGGGCTAGGTGGTGCACTTCTGGGGAAATGGTATGGCTAAGTGGTGCACTTATGGAGGGTGTGGCTAAGTGGTGCACTTGTGGGGGAGGGTGTGGCTAGGTGGTGCACTTGTGGTGAGGGTGTGGCTAGGTGGTACACTTGTGTGGGTGTGGCTAAGTAGTGCCCTTGTGGGGGTGGGGGTTGCTAGGTCGTACACTTGTGGGGGAGGGTATGTCTAGGTGGTGCACTTGTGGGGGAGGGTGTTGCTAGGTAGTGCACTTGTGGGGGGAAGGTGTGGCTAAGTGGTGCACGTGGGGGAGGGTGTGGCTAGGTGGTGCACTAGTGGAGGTGCATGTGGCTAGGTGGTGCACTTTTAGGGAGGGTGTGGCTAGGTTGTATAATTGTGGGTGAGGGTGTGGCTAAGCGATGCACTTGTTTGGTAGGGTGTGGCTAGGTGCACCCACAACATTCCTCTCTCTGGAAGTTACTCGTTCTGGGTTAATGTCATATTCCTCACTTAGGACTAACGTCATATTCCTCACTTAGGATTAACGTCATATTCCTCACTCATGGTTAACATCATATTCTTCACTCAGGGTTAACGTCATATTCCTCACTCTGGCACTTTCGTACTTCCCCGTGTTCCGATATAACATGTAATTTAACCCTCTTCTCTCATCACTGGAGAAAAATACCCCTCTCAGGCATTTGAGGAAAAGTTGGTCTCAGAGAGTTGAACTGACCAATAATCTCACCTTCACCCACGTACCTGGGACAAAATGCCTCTCACAGGCGCCACCTTGTTTCCATGGAGGTATTGACGACTGTGCTTATAAAATTCGAGATACCATTGTCGGATCGTGCAGCGAACGAAATACATCCAGTGTCTGAGAAGAAAACTGCTACTCTACTCGTGTACCTAATTACCCTTGAGGAGGATGACCTCAGTTCCTGATGCTGTATGATGCTTATGGATCATACAGCATCAGTACTCACCTGGGAATATAATAATAATAATAATAATAATAATAATAATAATAATAATTGCAATAATAATTAGTGTAATTATTGTTGTGCTATTTAGCTCTTTTGTTGACATTACGCTCCGTCGTTATTCTTCCTGCAAACATTTTTTTTAATTTTATATACTTGCAATGTATAAAATTATGGTAATTACATAGTGGGAGCAAAACGTAGTAATGTTTCCCTGTCATATTCCATCACACGGGATGAATTACTACCTACTCGGTTATCAAACTTGTCTGCTCGAGGGACATGGCGCCCAGTTTCAAGGGCTGATATAATTTATGATCTTCCATATTCTATAATTCACTTCCACACTCGCATACACCTCCACATCTCTACAACTAACTCTCTCAGCCTACCATATTATTATTTTAGTAGCTGATTCTTGTATTTATGGTGCCTCGTGGGCCATTAGCTCTCCTACAGTGCTCCTCTCTTCTCATCTAATAATCCTACTACTGCTTCTACTTGTACCATTATTACTACTACTGCTACTAATACTACTATTATTATTACTACTACTACTACTACTACTACTACTACCACTGCTATGCCTCTGTTCCTGCTACCACTACTACTGTTTCTTCGTTAACTCTTCACTCTCTGTCCCTTGTTTGCTACTATTACTGCATTCTTATTTCTACCTGTATCACTGTTGCTATATTACTATTTCTATTTCTACTGCTACTACTACTACTACTGCTACTGCTGCTGTTACTACTACTGCTACTACTACTACTTTAGTACCACTCCCTTATCCGATCTAATACTCCTGTCTCCTGCTCCCTTCCCTTTGCCATTCTCCAGGCACTCATTAGTACTACATAGTTCAGATCACACACATTCGATCAACTGTCATGGCACCAGGTTTACGCATTCACCCACTTCATGAGACCATCTCAGTCACGACGATAAAACTCTGGCAACACTCCTGACGATCATCCTGTCTAACCTTCTCAGTACCAAGGACTCTTTCGTCACCATCTGCTTCATTGATGATGAAACTGAAAAGCTCCTCACCACCTCGGCTATGAATGTTCTGAAGGACCATGACTTTGAAGTGGCTCCTTCTCATGTGTTGAGGGACAAGAAATCAGTGTTCATCAACAAACTTGATAGTGACGTCACTAGCCAATGAACAGGCCATTTGCAACGTCTAGTTGAAGGTCAAAATGACTGGGTCATCGTCGACTCAATCACATAAATTCTACCTACCAGATCTGTCATCAAGGTCACCTTTGCCGAAATCTCCATAACATCTCTGGCTACGCATCTCATATTAGCACATTAATGCCAGGAACATAGAACCAGAGCAATTCTACCTCATCACCTCATGTTAGAACTGCTGTACAGAAGGACATGTGGCACAGGACATTCACATAAGGACTGCACCTCGACATCTCAGACGAAATCTCTAGACTGCAAGAGTTATCATTACACTCTTGCAATTAAATACGCTTTCAGGAAGGAAATAGCAAATAGGAAAATCTTGTGACCCCAATTTACGCTGGAATCACTAGACCTTAAAATGACGAAGAAATCACCACAGCCTACTTTTGCTACCAACTTTATTCCAGCACTCCCAGACGGCGTCTCCACCTAGATAATATACTGTATGATGTGTGCACATAAGAAGAACGCCGCCTTCCTCGGAATCTTCAACTCCACAATATTTGAACTCTTCCGCCTCAATAACCTTTTCAGGATCAATTTTCCTATCACTGCACCATCAGCAGAAATCCTGAAAATATTTTCCAACGTAGAAGACATCACTACACCACGAGACCATCCAGCCACAGTCGCAAAGTCTACTTCTGATTCAAAAGCCACCCAATCCACCCGTGAACAAGAACTCCACCCTCAACTCTGCAATGGATCTGTCAATTACACCTTCGTTTTCCCATTCAACTTCACACCAAGACAAGTCCTACATTTTGTAAAACAAGTCATAGAAGACTGACAACTATGTACAATTCGCGTACCTTCCAAGAGAAGTGTTTAAAAATCTCAAGAATGGGTCTTTTCAAATATGACAGTACAGACGCCGACGGTGCCTAGAAGCCTCACTAATCGCCGTCACCGACACTATAGAACGCAACACTGGAAACTACAAAATTTCAAAAACATTGGCATACATGATACTTAAGCACCACGAACCCAACAACACAGGAGTCACATGATTTCATCGTCTACCCGTCCTCATCCCAACATGACATTCCTCAGGTCACGTGCGTCACTCACACCTCACTCTCCGCCTATATATATAATGTCTTTCTACCTCTGTATGTTAGAAGTGATCAAGGTTCCAGGACCGAAACGTTTTCTAATAAATATGTCATAGTGTTTGCTTACGTGTCTTTCTAAACCAACTTGTCGGTATTTATTAGCAAGGTTTATACCATAACAGTACATAAACTGAACTCCTGAAGTTCTGTGATAGCAGCTGTCCCCAGCCTGAATATTGTTACTTTTCACCATCAAGCTCTCTGCTGCTGGGTGCAGCTCTGGTTCGGTTTCTGCGACTGAAGACACTTCCCTTCGGTGCTATTCTTCGCTTATCCCTGATCCCCCGCTCTCTCCTTACCTGAGAGTTAGTTTGCTTCTTTGTGCGAGTAGTTATTGGTTCAAGTCGGACCGAAACGTCATTATAAATTTCAGTCACCTTCTTGCGGGTTATTCGTGTATTATGTTGCAGTTCTTGGTACTATATTTCAATTTAATTGATATTTCTAAATGCAAAAAAATTTTTTTTTTTTTGCTTACAATGAAATGAAATGAATTAACCTAATATGAAAGAAAATCACAAAAAAATAAATGCACTAGGCAAAGCTAAACATAAAATAACATAAACGCAATTCCTCAACAGGAGAAGAAATCACACGTCTGGGTGACACTGAGACAGAGGCCGAACTTCCATATGGGATTGTGTGAGTTGCGCCACTAGGTGACAGGTCTCGGTACTTCAAGTTTGACTATTTAAAGGTACCATGTTGAGTCACTGGCAAGCCATACATAGGTGAGTGAAGGCTCATTCACTGAAGAAAAATGGTTGAGAAGAGAATGAAGTTAATGCACAGTGGTTCAGAACGTGAAGAACTCGCATATGGCCGCTATTACAGCTGCTGCATCATTCCCTTTCTCACCTTACTGGCTTCACTCACGAAATCGAAATAACACGCTTGCAAATAAATTGCAGAACTTGTGAGGCTTGAAACCATAGCAGGTAAGTCCTAAAACTCACCACTTGACCAGCTAGCTCCGAAAGATTCATCCAACTAGGTATATTTCTATACACCGCTGGGAGGTTAGCGTGGGTCGCACTGTTTGCAATCGTGTTACTAAGATAACACGATTGCTGGAGGTTAAGATAACAGCTTTGCTGGAACTTAAGCTAGAGGAAGCCACAGCCACACTGGTGTGGGATTCGTCTTTTAAAAACCTGCATTTGTGGTCACAGTGGATCTCATGCTACTCTCCATGTGTTGTATATAAATATATATAGTTCGATGAATCTTATTAGAGCCAGCTGGCAGAGTGGTTAACACAATTGGCCTGTGAGTCTTAGGACTCACTTACTGTGGACGAAGCCTCTCCCGTTCTGTGACTTGCTGGCTTTCCCAGGAAACGCTCCTCTCTCATTTCACAGTATTATGCTGATAAAGCTTCCGGGTGGGAGAAACGTTACTTAAGTAAAGATCACATAGGTTTTGCACATGTACCTTTTGCATCATAACCTGGGTTAAGATCTAGACTTTACTAGGATAACTGAGAAATCATCTAGCATGCGTCTCTCCTAAAAAAGATTTGCAGTAGTTCTTTCCGTGGGACTTCTAAGGCTCAACCATCACACATCTTGGCAGTGTGTGTGGACCTCGCTGCTGGACAACGACCCTTTATTCTATCATCACACTTTCATCCTCAGCGTGTCTGTCTGCTTTATATAACTGTTGTTCAACTGATGAACGAATACAGGTTTATTGTATGTGGAACCAGTTATAAATGCTTTTCCTATACCAACACAAATATTATCCCTTCATATTTTGCTATACATCAAAGGACCCCCCAAAAAATAAAAAAAAAAAACAATAGCGATACAAACGATCTGTTCTCTTTGTGTGGAAAATCCCTGCCACATCCTATTATCATAACGCGTTCAAAATAGAAACTGATACAGCAATGCACGGGAGAAGCATAACAAATGTATCTTAAACGATGGCCATTAGAAGCCCCGGACAAGGGTAATCAAATAGTTGTTTAGCCGTTTGTTGAACACAAGGTATTGGCTACTCAGGTGATAATGACAGCATCTCCAGCATTAGCATGAGATAGTGAGTAGTCAGGAGGTAACGACCACACTTTCGCTTGAGACACTGAGTAGTCAGGTGGTAATAACATCATCTCTGCCATAGTATAAGATATTGAGTAGTCAGGAGGAAATGCCTTCATGTCCAGCGCTAACACAAAGTGCTGAGTAGTTATCAGGTATTGCCCGTACCACCACCACCACTGCTAGCACGAGGTACTGGGCACAAAGGAAGTAATGTCCACACATCTAGTGCTAGCATGAAGTGCTTGGTACACCGGAGGTAATACCCGTACCTCCAGTGCTAGCAGGAGGCATTGGGAACATAGGAGCTAATGTCCACACCTCCAGTGCTAGCACATAGTACTGGGTATTCAGAAGATAATTGCAGGATCACTAGCACTAGCAAGTGGTTTTGCTTATTGACCGAGCAACATAAACAACTTCTATTGTTTTCATTCCGAACAAAGCCGTGTAAGATGAATATATTTTGAATTAGAAAACATTGTTGTATCTGAAGGATACAAAAATACCAATGATCTAGTACTGTTAACCTGTTACTCTTGACCTGCTGTTGATAGCCTGCAATTGTTAAGTTAGCTTTTGTTGATGCTACTGTTGGCCTACTGCTCTTTTCCTGTTACTGTTGACCTGCTATTGCTGACCTGCTGCTGTTGATCAAACTGCTACTTTTTGACCCTCTATTGTTGACTTGCTACTATTGACCTATTTTTGGCTTCCGACTGTTGATGTTACTGTTTAACTGCTCCTGTTGACCTGACACTGTTGAACTACAACTGATGTCCTGATACTGTTGCATTGCTACTGTTAAATTCCTGTTATTTACCTGCTACTCTTGATAAGTTATTCTTGTTCCACCTCTGTTTCCTGGAAGCCTTTTTGTCTCCTCTGAGAATTCCTCTCTAAATCTAGTGTTGAGCTCTTCACAAACATCCTGATCATTCCTTGTGAGGTCCCCCACCTTCCATCAGCCTGATTACCTGGTCCCAAATTTGAGACTGATTTGGCTTTCTATGTTATTTCATTCTAAAACTGCTGGTTAGCCTCCCTCCTTATCCATGCATACTATTTCTGGGTAAACCATGAGCTTACTCTGGTCTTCCCAGTGTTTCTATTGCCATTGGGTATGAGCTTCTACTCTGCCAGCTTGCAATTTCTGGCCATATGTTCCATCATTTCATTCACTGTCTTTCCCTCTAGTTCTCTTTTACACTGCACCTCATACGGCCTCATATGGCTTCTCCCTTCCCGTGTTCTTCACTGTCCACTGTTAACTCAATAAGTGACTCGAAACTCAGTATCATGTGATCACTTGCACCGAGGGGCCTTGCATACGTAATATCTCAAATGTCGGAAATACTCAGGGTGAATACAAGGTCGAGCCTTGATGATTAATACTCTCCTCTCGTGATGGTGCGTGAAGTTTTCCAATACCACCTCCAGCATCCGAGCTCTTCACGTTATTAGCACGCCACGAGGGTCTAAGTTTTCCCAGACAGTCTCCTCGTAAAGTTTTCCATGACGAGTAACTTTGCCTTGTGTATGCATGCCTTTCTGGCCACCTCAGGAAGTGTATCAACCATTGTTCTGTTGCATTCATCATTCTCTTGTCTTGTCCTGTTGCTATTAAGGTGAGGGTTGTACATCACTTCTTTCATCCCTTTGGGATCCCTGGTTTTAAATGTGCTAACTATGTAGTAATCTGTTTCCCCTCTGTCCATTCCTCCAATCTAGTCAAAACTCCACTGATTTCTGATAAGCAGTGCAACTCCTTATTCTCTGTTCTCTCTCTCTTTCCTCAGAATCTGATAGCCAATAAGTAAGATCACATCTGTTTTCATCACCGTAAGTTGTGCGTGTGTATATATGTGTGCAGTTACCTATTTGTGCTTATCTATTTGTTTTTGCAGGGGTCGATTCGCAGCTCCTGGCTCTGCCTCTTCGCTGGTTACTATTAGGTCCACTCTGTCCCTTCTACATGAGCTTCATCGTATCTCTTCATAAAGCAATGTATACATCCTGCCTCCACTGTATCACTCACTAGGCTGTTCCACTTCTTGATAACTTTATGACTGAAGAAATACTTCCTAACATCACTGTGACTCATCTGAGTCTTCACCTTCCAGTTGTGATCCCTTATTGCTGTGTCCCATCTCCGAAACATCCTGTCCCTATCCACCTTGTCAAGTCCCTCAGTATTTTATATGTCGCGATTATGTGACCTCTATCCCTCCTGTCCTCCAGTGTCGTCAGATTGATTTTCCTTAACGTCTCCTCGTAAGACATACCCTTCAACTCCAGGACTAGTATTGTTGCAAAGCTTCGCACTTTCTCTAATTTCTTGGTGTTTAACCAGGTGTGAATTCTATACAGGTGCTGCATTCTCCAATATGGACCTAACATACAAGGTGTGCGGTCTTGAACGATTCCTTCCTTAGGTTTGCCAAGCTCTCATATGCTGCAGTAGTTATTTGGTTGATGTGCACCTCAGGAGATGTGCTCAGTATTAACTCTCCCCAAGATCCTTTTTCCTTAGTGAGGCTTGCAGTCTTTGGCCCTTTAACCTGTGCTCTGTCTGCGGTCTTCTTTCATCTTCCCAAATCTTCATGACTTTTTACTTGGGGGGGTTAAACTCTAGGAACCAGTTACTGGACTATGATTACAGCCTGTTCAGATCTCTTTTGATAACGTGATTGTTATCCATTTTAATTCTTATCATTAGCTTCACATCTTCTTCAAACAGGGACATTTCTGAATCTATCCCTTCCGTCATGTCATTCACATATACCAGAAACAGCGTCCACTCTGACGCCTCGTCACGTACAATCACTCGTTGTTTCCTTCCTGTCTGATCCATTGCAGTGCCTCTCCTTTAACTTCTGCTTGCCCCTTAGCTTTTGCACTAATCTCTTGTGAGGAACCATGTCGATAATCTTCTTACAGTCCAAGTTAATGCAATCTACCCACCACTCTTTCTCTTGTCTTACTTCTATCACCTTGTCGTAAAACTCTTCCCTGAAACCGTGCTGGTTATCGTGTATAAGTTCATTCCTTTCTAGGTATTCCTCCACTCTTCGCCTCATAATCTTCTCTATGAGTTTGCATGCTACACCTGTCAGTGACACTGGTCTGTAGTTTAATGCTGCAAATCTGTCTCCCTGAAAAATTGGGGCTATATTTGTTGTCTTCCATTCCACAAGTAGTTGCCTTGTTTTCATACATGTGTTAAAGATTGTTGTTAATGGCACACACAGCGTCTCTGCTTCATCTCGCAGGAACCACAGAGAGATGTTGTCCGGTCTCATTGCCTTTGAAGAATCTGGTTCATTTAGCAGCCTCCTCACCTCTTCCTCAGTTGAGTGTATTGTGTCCAGTACTTGGTGTACTCCACCATTCCAGCTTTTCGGAGTCCTGTCTCCACTGAAAATACTTCCTTAAATCTCGTGTTGAGCTCTTCACATACTTCTCAGTCGTTTCTTGTGATTTCCCCTCCTTCCTTCCTCTGTGTGGCATGCAAAAATGTATGTTACATTTTATTCGACATATGTCACACTCCCATATAGGCTGCCTCCCAACCAGCGAACCGGGTGCTAAGGGTTTAACACTTAGTAGGGTACCCATCATTAAATGAGTACCTCGGTTCAGTGGCCAATCACAGGCAAGCCCACCAAAGTTGAAGCAATGTGGCTCACTTGTAGTAAGCATTGACAGACTTACTATTCACTCTCTGTACGTAGTGTACACGAGTGTACAATGTACATACTTGTATATATCTAGCAAATCTATCTGGCGAAGAAAGTTCAAGTTATATTCTACTGATGAGTTTGTTTGCTCCACTTTGAAACCCATAACAACCTGGTTGCAGACCATACTATACCTGTGTTCGTAATAGTCTGATTACCTGGTCTTTGACTGTTGTTTTCCTCCTGATGTGGCTGTACAATAGCTTCGGGTCAAATTTGGCTTCCGATGCCATGTCATTCTCGTATTGTCGCTGGGCCTCCCTCCTTATCTGTGCATATTCGATTCTAGCTCTTTAATTAATCTACGTAATTTCCTGGGTCCTTTGTCTTCTATACTTTTTTCATTCTCTAGCGCACTTAGTTTTGGCCTCTCTACATCTTTGGGTGAAGCAAGGGTTCGTTCTAGTCTTCCCTTGGGTACGAACCTCTCCTCTGCCTCCTTGCATTTTGTTGTCATATATTCCATCATTTCATTTACTGATTTTCCCACTAGTTCTCTTTCCCACTGAACCTCTTGCAGGAAATTTATCATGCTTGTGTAGTCCCCTATTTTACAGTATGGCTTCACTCATCCTACTTACCCTGCTTCCCTCTCCACTTGTACCTCTACTATGTATTTGAAGTTCAGAACCACGTGATCATTAGCTCCGATGGGCCTATCACATGTGAAGTCCTCAATGTCTGTACTGCTCAAGGTGAATACGAGGCTAATACTTTCTCACTGGTAGTGTCTCTAACATGTTGTTGCATGAGGTTTTCCAGTACCACCTCCATCATCTTAGTTCTCTACGTTTCAGGTCTCCCATGTGGCTCCAGGTTTTCCCAATCAATCTCTTTGTGATTGAAATCGACCAAATGCAGTAACTTTGCCCTGTCCATGTGGGCCCTTTTAGCCACCTCAGTGAGTGTTTTAACCATTGCTCTGTTGCTCTCATAATATTTCTGTCTTGGTCTCCTGCTATTCTGCGATGGGGTTTACATTACTACAATTGCCACGTTGGGAAACCCCAGTCTGAAGTGTTCCAACTATGTAGTCCCTTGCTTCCCTCGTCCTTTCCTTCCAGTTCCTCAAAATCCCACTGGTTTTTGATGAGGAATGCAACTTCTCTGTCTCCCTCTATTCCTTTAATCTTTCCTCAGGATCTGATATCCGCTTAGAAAGATTGTGTCTGTTATCATTTCAGTGAGCTTGGATTTCATGAGTGTTATGATGTCTTGGGATGCCTCCATCATTCATTTGTGCCACTCCTCACACTTATTTGTTATTCAGTCTGCATTTGTGTACCATACCTTCAGATGGGGAGTAGGAGATCTGGCATGGTACTGTGGGAGGCTGCATTGTAGGTGGGGTTTGGGCCTGGAGGGGGATGAGTGTGAGGTGTGGGTTTTGGGTTAATTGTTTGGTTGTGGGGTTCTTTGGGTGGTTCTCTTGGTGGTTGCACTTTCTGCTCCTGCTGACTCTGTCCACTCCTGACTCTAGCCTCATCTCTTTTTCTTGCCCCTTTTGTCTTTGTAGCCTTTCTTTCAGTTTCTGCCCTGTTCTCGTTCTGTCACAGTCTAGGTACACCTGCTGCTACTTTGTTACCTTTAGCCATGGTTTCTGCTGCAGGCTCCTGTTTTGCACTGATTGTGTTCTGCAGATCAATCTGACTGGCTGATTTCTTCCCCCTCGAGTAATCCCTTGTTCTCTGAAAATTTATCGGCTTGGTCTTGTCCTCCAGTCCTGTTTGTTTGATGATATTTTCAATCTCTTTTTTCTCTCCTTGTCATCTTTATTCATATGTCCTCCCTTCAGTGTCCTGAAGCTCATGAATAAAACTGACCTCTCCTTCACCTCTTCCCATTTGCTTTTCCCTCCACATATCTGAGTCCCCATTTAAACATAGCTATTATTGCTTTCCTTATCATTTCTTGGATCTCCTGGTCGCCTGATAGCATCTCTGCAAGGGACCTATCACCTTCTATACCTACTGTGATGCCCCGTGGCCTGGAGGCAAAAACTCTCGCTTCACACGGTGAGGGTTTGGATTCAATTCCCAGTGAAGGGGTGGAAACATCGAACATTTTTCTTTATACTAGTTGTCTATGTTCACCCATCAGTAAAATGGGTACCTGGGTGTCAGTCGGCTGGTGTGTGTCACATCCTGGAACAAAACTGACCCAATTTGCCAGAAATACTCTGCATAACAAGGGGCTTTTTATATAGTAGTATGTCATTGATGTCAACTAGGCCTGTATACCTTGTACAAGTGCTTGTAGTAAATAAAGATATATATTACAACCCCTTTACTGCTGTCCCTGAGACCAACACCACGACACTTTCATTCCTCGACACTTCCAGGTGACCTGATAGGGTCTCTACTTATGGCTTAACTTCTTTGCATTGGTCCCCTTGTTGGATGTTTGTGTATCTGCTCCTGATGCTATGCCCCTTCTTTTCTCTGGCTCAGTATCCTGCTTCAGCATTTTAAGTTCATCTTCTAAGCTCTGTATCGTGGCCTCTGTGTCTTTGGCTCACAGTAACATTTAATTTCAAAATACCATTTCGAGATTAAAAGTGGCGAAAGGACATCAACACTCTCCATTAAACATACCAACTTTCTTCTAAATAGGACACACCAGAAATGAAATTTTGAAGTCGATGTGAGGAACCTGCCTCCACCTAACGCACTGAAACAAATTCTGGAATGTTCTATTGCATGCAAATAGACCCATGAAGCTTCCTCGAGATGCATTATACCAACACTGAAAATTTGAAACTGATCGAATAAGGCGTTCTCGAATAATAAAAAAAATGAAAAAGCAAAGGAGAAAATTGCTGAGAATGTTCCAATAAACGTGAGTCTCTTTTCGTTACACTTAAGAATGCCATAAAACTTTAGTTTTTCCAGTTTTCTTTTCTCAATCACATTATATTTAAAATTCTCAATAATCCTACTTTAACAAAGTCCATCAGTTGTAAAAGTTTGAAGTCGATGAGAAAGGAATTTTACAGTAATTAATGTGATTCTCAAGATTCCAAGATTTTTATTATTTTACTGCATCACCAAATTTGCCTGAATGCAAACAATACATATTGGGCACCGTCCTGGCCCCAAGATGCATCAGCCAATCAATACTGAAGCCGTTCAGAAGAGTTCAACTGAAACTGATTGAACATGATTAAGTGGGACTAAAGATTTCACTCTACTTTCCTGATAAAATGGTAAAATCTGCAGCTGCACATGTGAACTTCACTCTCAGCCCTCGTCGATTTCCTTGGGGCACATTTTTTGAACATTGGAAGCTACAACACTGAAGGTTTTGATAACTAGCACAGTCATGCCAGGATACTAGAGAAAAGTTCAACAACTTTGGTTATAAGAAATGTGGACATGCCTTTTGATCCAAGTATTTGGTCCTCGTTGCAGTACAAAAGTGTTGAGAATTTGAAGCCAGTTGGATCAGACGTTCCCGAGTCAGGTCCTAAATGAAAAGGAAAAGTTAGAGGAAGAAGAAGAAAAAAAGGCAACCTATTAATGGTCAGCCTTTGGGAATGCCTAAAAGAAGGGACCTGGGGTAAATATAATACCGAGAATATCACTAGATATAACACCAGTAAATTGAAGATAATAGTCAGGAATTTTAATAAAGAATTCTTCAAAACTTGACGTAGGAATACAAAGCCGCACCATGAACCTCACTCCTAATATACCATTTGAAAAATAAAATTGAAAAAGCTCAAAGGTTTGCAACTATTGAACCTTTCCTAAGGATAATACCAGAACTACAAGATGTGCCAAAGGGAGAGGTTGAAGGAACAGAAAGAAGGACAAGTGAAGGCATATTACTTTGTGCTAAACTCGACGAGTTACGAGGACCAGGATCAAGGAAGCGCCTAAGTAATCTTAAAACACACATGAACCACAGGGATGTATGGAAATCTTTTTTTAGTCTTACCGTTGTTGAGAAATGGAATGACTGGGATGAGGCATTGTTAAAGAAAAATTCAATTAACAGCTTCAAGAGTAGATGTGATAAGACTCTAGATGTCAGAAGTAAGTCATGCCGATGGATATGATTTAGGAGGGAAGGAGAAGAGCAGAATTTAGACACTGGCGAAACCTCCTCAGTGAGAACAACTCAGTGAGTACACGCACACACACACACACACACACACACACCTGTAGAACTCCATCAGTCCCTACCACCTCACACGAAACACAATAACCAGAAACACACCACACTTCACACCTCCAGAGACTCCTCCCCCCCCCCTAGCACTAATACAACCATCACAGAAGCCATCCATAATATTCCGCCTTTTCTTCCACACCCCCAGCCCTCTCCAACCCCACCCACCTCCAGAATACACTACTGGAAAGGAAGCTGAAGGTATGGTATACCAAAGCAGATGGAATAACAAATAAGAATGAGTGGCAAGAACGAATCACTGAGGTATCCACGGATATTATAGCACTCACGGAGACAAAGCAGACAGTAATGATAACAGATGTGATCTTCCCGACTTGATATAGTATCCTAAGTAAAGATAGAGGAAACAGAGGAGAAGGACCTGCACTGCCCGTCAAAAAAGCAGTGGAGTTTTGAGGAATGGACAGAAAAGAAGCAGAGGACTACACCATAGGAACACTTCAGAACGTGGGTCCAAAAGTGATGACAGCAGTTATGTACAATCTGCTACTGAACAGCAAGAGACTAAGACAAGAGTGCGATGAGATCAACAGAGCAATGGTTGGCATACTAGCCGAGGTGGCCAGAAGAGCTCACATGAGAATGACAAAGTTACTCATCATGGGGAATTTCAATGGCAAAGAGATTGACTGGGAAAACCTAGAGCCACATGGGGGACCAGAAACGAGGAAGGCGAAGAAGCTGGAGGAAGTATTAGAAAACTTCATGCACCAACATGTTAGGGACACAACCATAAAGAGAGAGGAAAGGATGCTCTACCAAGGGTGGACTTCGCATTCACCTTGTACTGGTCAGACATACTGGATATTACTCACGAAAAGGCCCACGGTGTTAGTATTCACCTGGTCTTGAATTTCAAACACCCTTTCGAGTTAATAGTGGAGAGTGAAACAAAAGAAGAAGGATGGAAGAAGTCAAACTTCAAAAGATGGGACTAAACACTTATGAAGTAATTCCTGCATGAGGTGCGGTGAGAAAAAGAGGTAGAGGAAAGACAGTAAATTAAATGAGGCAGCTATCAATAACTTCACTGCAGCAGTGACAAACACTGACTGGCACACTGAGCTAGAAATCTATGCAGATATTGACGAATGTATTAATAACTTTCTAAAAAAGACCCAATACCTCTATAACAAGCACTGCGCTAAAAAACTAAACAGATGACTGCAAAGAGACTGAACAGTCCCTGGCTAACACCCAGCATCCTCAAATCCATAAATACAAAACACCTATACGAGAAACAGTACAGAATGGGTCACATAACCAGAGACCAAACAAAACGTTACTCGTCAATCCTAACCAGCCTGATAAGAAGGGCTAAAAAATTGTATTATGAGAACAGATTATCCAACTTACGAGGGGATATAAAAAAAGACCTGGAAAACCCTATCAGAAATACTAGAAACAAAAAAGATAACACGAAATAGCGAAATTGAATTAACAAAACCAGATGAACCCCAACTCCCACCAACTGAAACAGCAAACAGACTCAATGATTTCTTCTCCACTATAGGAAAAAACCTTGCCAATAAAATCCCAAGCTCAGATACCCCACCAAATGACTACCTCACTGGCAACTACCCGAACACACTGTTCCTAGCTCCGACTAACCCTACTGAAGTCTCCCTTATTATCAACAAACTAAAAAACAAGACAGGAGATTTAAATACCTTACCACCCATTATACATAAAAAAGTGTCACAAGTGCTATCACCAATCATTGCAACACTCTTTAACAAATCCATTGGATCCTCTACCTTTCCTACAGTTCTCAAAATAGCAAGGGTCACCCCGATCCATAAAGGAGGAGACCAAACAGACTTGAATATCTATAGGCCAATATCTAACTTACACCATCTCTCTAAAATCTTTGAAAAATAAAGCCATAAGCGTATCTATTCCTACCTCATCTCCCACAACATACTCAACCCCTATTAGTTTGGGTTCAGGCCTAATAAAAATACTAATGATGCTATTATCTACATGCGAGAACATATATACACTGCAATAGAGAAAAAAGAAGTCCCACTGGGGATCTTCATTGTCTTACGTAAAGCTTTCGATACAGTTGACCACGACTTGCTCCACATAAAATTGTCGCACTATGGTATAAGAGGGCACTCCCTCAACTACCTCAAGTCATACCTCAGCAACAGAAGCCAATATGTGTACACAAATGGGGCAAACTCTTCCGCACAGCCAATTACAGTCGGTGTCCCACAGGAAAGTGTCCTAGGCCCTCTCCTCTATCTAATATACATAAATGACCTACCAAATGCATCGCAACTACTCAAACCCACACTATTTGCAGATGACACTACATACGTCTACTCTCACCCGAGCCCAGTCACGCTAGCCAATACTGTAAATACCGAATTACAGAAAATATCAACCTGGATGAGGACCAACAAACTTACTCTAAACATTGACAAAACCTACTTCATTCAGTTTGGTAACAGAGCTACAGATGTGTCTCTTAACATAATGATAAATGAATCACCTATCACAAAACTCACAGAGGGAAAATTCCTAGGAATCCACCTTGATAATAGACTCAAATTTCAAACACATATGGTATAAAAAAAATTCCAAGACCGTAGGCATACTGTGGAAGATACGGTACTATGTTCCACAGTCAGCCCTCCTGGCCCAATATCACTCACTTATTTACCCCTATCTCACCTATGGAATTTGTGCATGGGGCTCAACAACAATAAACCATCTCAGACCACTAATCACCCAACAAAAGGCTACAGTCAGAATGATAACAAATTCCTACTACAGACAGCACACTCCACCAATATTCAAAACACTAAACCTACTCACAGTACAAAACATCCATACTTATTACTGCACCTATTACATACATAAAACACTTAACTCTGACATAAACCCTCCCCTTAAACATCTCCTTACCAACCTCAACAGAACACATGACCATAACACAAGGCACAGATCACTCTTTGATGTTCCTCGTGTCCATCTCACGCTATGCAAAAACTCAATGCACATAAAAGGCCCTAAAATCTGGAATTCATTACCTGTAAATATAAAAGAAACACTGTATGTTTATAAATTCAAGTCTCTTCTCAAAAATCACTTACCCACAACTAAATAAATACTGAATAACTGTATCTCATAAATTGTATCTCATATATGTATCTCATTATTGTATCTCATAAATGTCAACCTGTGACCCAATCAAACTTTGTTACTATATAACTTCATTACCTAACATAATACTCCATTCTAGTGATTACACAGCAACACAGTAATGACCATATGACCTGTCTTTGTAATACTCATTTGTACTAAATTGTTATCTGTTTTACAATAATTTTTGTGCCACTGAATATATCATTGCTTAGTTAATCTTAAGTTAATTTTAAGCCTGCCCATAATGCTCTGCAAACAAGGAGCTTTGGCATGTTGCACTTTAAAAATTGTGTTCCTTGTACTTCTCTGTATCATGTTCAAATTAAATAAATAAATAAATAAATAGATAAATAAATACTGATTGTACAGCAATGCAAGCAACCATACGACCTGTTTTTGTAATACTCATTTGTGCTTAATTGTTATCTGTTTACAATAATGTTTTACCACTGAATACTTCATTGCTTAGTTAATCTTAAGTTAATTTTAAGCTGCCAGTAATGCTATGCATTCAAGTGGCTTTGGCATGCTGCATTTAACTGTATTCTTTTGTACTTCTCTGTATCATGTTCAAATTAATAAATAAATAAAAAAAAATAAATAAATGAAATTTTGTACCGAAGGGCAACAAACACAATAGGAAGACTAGCGTGAGTACATGGTTTACCAGGAGGTGTAAAGAAGCTAAAGCAAGCGTGCTAGAGCATTGAAAAAAAAATACAGAATTCAAAGGACTCATGAAAACAAGGAATTCAGCCGAAGAACCAGAAACGAATATGAGTAGATAAGGAGAGAGGCCCAGCGGCAATATGAGAATGACACTGTATAATAGGCCAGATCTAACCCATAGTTGTTATAAAGTCACATGAAGAGGAAGACAATAGTCAAGGAAAGGGTAATCAGGCTGAAGAAGGAAGGAGGGGAGCTCACAAAGAGTGACCAGGAAGTATGTGAAGAGGTCAGTTTAAGATTTAGAAAAGTATTCACAGTGAGATAGAAATGCTTTCAGCAAACCGAGGTGGTAGGTTACACCAGCAAGTGATGGACATACTACATACAACCGAGAAGGAGGTGAAGAAACTGCTATATGAAACAGATATCTCGAAGGTGGTGGATCCAGAAAATATCTCTCCGTGGGCCTTGAGAGAAGGAGCAGAGGCATTACGAGTGAAGCTAGTAACAATCTTTAATAAATCTATTGAAACAGGGCAAGTGCCTGGGATGTGGAATAAGGCAAATGTAGTCCCAATTTTTAAGAAAAGAGACAGACAGGAAGCATTAAACATTAGACCAGTGTCACTGACATGAATAGTATGTAAAGTCATGGAAAAGATTATCAGGAACGGGCTCATACATGACATCCAGCACGACTTCAGGAATAAGAAATCCTGTGTCACAGAACACCGGAGTTCTACAACAAGGTAACGGAGGTAAGACAGGAGACTGGAGAGAGAGCAGGATGGGTTGACTGCATTGTTTTGGACTGTAAGAAGGCTTTCTACACAGTACCACTCAAGAAATTAGTTCAAAAGCCAGAGGAGCAGATAGGAATAGCCGGGAAAGCACTGTAATGGATCAGGGAATACATGAAAGGCAGGAAACAATGAGTGTTGTTACGTGGAAAGGTGTCATAATGGACGCATGTGTCGAGTGGGGCTCTACAAAGATCAGTCCCCGGTCCGGTGCTATTTTTGCAAATGTCAATTACTTGACAGAAGGGAGAGATTCAGAGAATATAAACAAATGAGGATCAAGTAAGACTACAAGTGGATCTGGACAGGATGCAATCCTGGGCTGACACATGGCTCCAGGAGTTTAATAGTACTAAGTGCAAAGTCCTGAAGCTTTAGGAAGGACCAAAAAGAATGACCGAAGAAAAGTACAGGCTGGGGGATCAAAGGCTGCAAAACTCGCTTGAGGAATAGGATCGTGGGCTGAGTATTATTCTGGGCACATCCTCTGAGGCATACATCTACCAAATAACCATTGCAGCATATGGGTGCCTGACGGACGTAAGAATAGCATTACACACACACACACACACACAGATACATACATACACACACACACACACACAGACACACACACACACACACACACACACACACACACGTAGTGTAGTGGGTCACAAGCGCCAAGCTCCGGGAATCTTAGTGCTTTTAGGGCGTGCTTGAGCAGCTAGAAACAACCAGTGTTAGTGACAACGTCAGTGAACAACCCTACAAGTGATAACCAAAGTATTAGCAAAAAAAATAAAGTAAAGGCGAGAGAAAGCCTGAAATTATACAACAAAATTTCAAAGTGCCAGTTCGTTGAGGCCTAGTTGGCACTTGTTGCCACACTGTTACAAATATACAAAGTACAAAGCGAGTGACTAAAGAGAAAAGATCAAATAGAATTAAGAGAGGTTGGCTAACGAGAAACTGTGATGTAGCACACAGCCAGCGTGAACAAGCTAGCCAGAAAGGGGATATATGTATATATACATACATATACATAAATATATATAAGCAGAGAAGGTGGCAGCAGTAGGCCTGAGGAAGTAGCGCCGCCATAACAGGTTGGGTGTCATCACAAATAAGAAGTGTATTTACCAAAAGTGAAGTGTAAATTATAAAAGTAGCAATATACAAATGATAAGTGTGGTAAATGAGGACTCAAAAGGGCAATGAGAATAGAATAGCTGAAGAAGTCAGAGACGGAAGGGCGAGGTGCACGAGTCATCGTACAGCGAGCATCGTACAGCGAGCATCGTACATCAGGCATCTGGATGGACGTCCCCTCTGAGTTGTAACGTACAAATCACCTGTTTGTGGTAGGCGGGAAGTTTTGAGTGGTAGAGCCAGCCCTACGATCACTGGTAGCTGGCTATCACAAACCCTGCTCCAGAGCGATTATCATACACACAACACCTAGCAGTAGTAGGAAGATAAAATTTGTAGGAGCAAGGAATAGGCAGGAGGATTAAGTCGGAGCAAATGGGACTACAGCCCTGACAACAGTTTCGAGAGATAATGTTTTAGGACACAAAGACAGTACAATCTGAGAAGCAAGTATTGGGTACACATGTAGTAAAAGGTAGTACATAACTGGGTGAAAGAAAGACTCGTTAACACACGCTAGTATTATAAGTATTAGAATTACTCTGTGTTAATGGTATCTTATTAGTATTACGGATACACAGAGGTGAAATGTATTTCTGGGACATATAAACAACTGACGTGCTCACACACACACACGCACGCACACACATACACACTCGGGGCCAGGAGCTGAGTCTCGACCCCTGAAACCACAACTAGGTGAGTACACACCCACTCATTCACACAGTTGATCCTTGGAATTTGACCGCATCCCCTCACCCCCCCACACACCTTTCCCTCCCCCACAGACCTTTCCCCTCCCCCGCTCTTGCCTTCACTCCCTCTTCCCTCCTATCTTTCTCTCTCCCCCTCCCTCGCGTTTCTCTCTCTCATAGCCTTTTTCCCTCCCCTTCCCCCTACTCTCTCTCTCTCTCCCTCACTCCCATAACCCTATCACTCACCCTGCTCTCTCTATAGGCTTCTCTCTCCATCTCCCTTTTTCTATATTTCTACCCCTCACAGCCTTTTCCCTCACCCTCCTTTCTCTCTCTCTCTCTCTCTCTCCCTCTCTTTCTCCCTCTCTCTACCCTTTCTCTCCCCCTCACATTTCTCTCTCTCTCCCCCTTAGTCTTATCCCTCACCCCCATACTCTCTCCTCTCATTCCCTCTTTCTACCCTTTCTCTCTCCTCTCTCTCCCTCTTTCTACCCTTTCTCTCTCCCCCTCTCCCTCCTCTAGCCTTCTGTCTGTGGTAATAAAAAAAAAAAAAAATGGGTGGCCCTAGAGGACGGAAAACCAGAGATCTGGTAGACGAACCAGGGAGGAAAGACTGGGAGTTAGAGCTCCAAAAAAGGGAGGAAGAGTGGGGAAGGAAGATAGTAGAGCTTGGTAAGAAAATGGAGGAGCGGATAGCTGAAGAGTGCAGGAAGTGGAAAGTACAGGTCTTAGCAGCAGAAGCTAGGATACAGTGCTTAGAAGAGAAACTGCAAAGCCTGAAACAGATTAGAGAGACAAATGACAATTCAGATGTGACATCAGGAAATTCAATGTCAGGCGCAGACAAGGGGACAGTAAGCAACAACGGAGACATGCCGTACGCGAAGGCCCTATCAGACCCACGTGGGGCCAGGGAAAAGACGAGGAGCACACTAAGATCAAATGACAGGTCCGAAGACAATGAAGGTATGCTATATGCAGAGATTCTAACAGCCAACTGCAGTAGCAAGGGACAGCTGGTCATGAAAGACAGTTCACTGAGAATAGAAGTTTCAGATATGACAGGGACTGAAGGCAAGAACATGTCAATGGAAGGAAATAAAATGCCTCAGAGGAAGCAGATGGAGACTCAGTGGGAGGAGGAAAGGGCGAGGTCAGTTTTTGTGTACGGGCTCCAAGAAGCCAAGGGGGACAACTTTGAAGAAATAAAACAGGAGGAGAAAAAAATGATTGAAGGCATCATGAAAACAATAGGTGAGGGCAATATGACCCAGGTGACAAATTTTCAGAGAATTGGGTGGTTTGCGAGTGGAAGGATACGGCCTGTCAGAGTAACTTTCAAGGAAGAATCAGTTCGAACCAGGATTCTGCAAGAGAAAGCAAGACTGAGGGACAAACAGGGGTACCAGAGAGTATATCTCGACCGCGACAGAACACAAGAAGAAAGGACTACACTGAAAGAGAGGGTACAGAGACGCAAGGAGGAACGAGAGGCAATGACGAAGATGAGCAGGACCCACACACAGGAGGAAGGGCAAATACACCCCACAGAATCTCCCACCAAAAGACTCCAACCGCGACATTCCCAATGCAACTGAGCAACCTATACTACAACCCACTCACTGTTCCCTCTGCCACCAACCCCCATATCACAAACCTCACCCCAACAGCTGTCCCTTATGGGCATTCTGACCCCACCCCCATCATCACAAACCCCACCTACACCACAGCCCCATATAGGCCCCCACCAAGGCTCTCGCTCCCCCAACCCCAATATTCTTGCATGACCACAATGATAGAAAAGAAACTGAAAGTTTGGTACACAAACACGGATGGAATAACGAATAAACATGAGGAGTGGAATGAAAGAATCAGTGAAAAATCCCCAGACATCATAGCAGTCACAGAAAGAAAACTCGCTGAGACAATAACAGACGCAATCTTCCCAACGGGATATCAGATCCTGAGGAAAGATAGGAGTAGAGGGGGAGGAGGGGTTGCACTGCTCATAAAACACCGATGGGGATTTGAGGAAATGGAAGGCATGGACATGATTGGAGAAAGAGGCTACATTGTAGGTACAATTCAGTCCGGAGAACATAAAGTAGTCATTGGAGTGATGTATAACCCACCACACAACTGCAGGAGGCCAAGAGAGGAGTATGAAGAAAACAACAGGGTGATGGTGGACACACTGGCTGAGGTGGCAAGAAGAGCTCACTCGAGCAGAGCAAAGTTACTGGTAATGGGCGATTTCAACCACAGGGAGATCGACTGGGAAAACCTGGAGCCACATGGGGGTCCCAAAACATGGAGAGCCAAGATGATGGATGTGGTACTTGAAAACCTCATGCATCAACATGTCAGGGACACAACCAGAGAGAGAGGGGAGGATGAGCCAGCAAGACTGGATCTTGTGTTCACCCTGAGCAGTTCAGACATTGAGGACATGACTTACGAGAGGCCCCTTGGAGCTAGCGATCACGTGGTTCTGAGTTTTGATTATATAGTAGAGTTACAAGTGGAGAAGGTAACAGGAACTGAAGGGGACAGGCCAAACTATAAAAGGGGGGACTACACAGGTATGAGAAACTTCCTGCAGGAGGTTCAGTGGGACAGAGAAATGGTAGGAAAATCAGTAAACGAGATGATGGAATATGTGGCAACAAAGTGCAAGGAGGCAGAGGAAAGGTTTGTTCCCAAGGGAAACAGAAATAATAGGAAGACCAAAACGAGTCCTTGGTTTACCCGAAGGTGTAGGGAGGCAAAAACTAAGTGCAACAGAGAATGGAAAAGGTACAGGAGGCATAGGACCCAGGAAAACAAGGAGATTAGTAGAAGAGCCAGAATAGAGTATGCACAGATAAGGAGGGAGGCCCAGCGACAGTATGAAAACGACATAGCATCGAAAGTCAAATCTGACCCGAAACTACTGTATAGCCACATTAGGAGGAAGACAACAGTCAAGGACCAGGTGATAAGGATGAGGTAAGAAGGTGGAGAACTCACAAGAAACGATCAAGAGGTATGTGAGGAGCTCAACACGAGATTTAAGGAAGTATTTACAGTAGAGACAGGAAGGACTCTGGGGGGACAGATCAGATGGGGACACCAGCAAGGAATACACCAACAAGTGTTGGACGACATACATACAGATGAGGAGGAGGTGAAGAAACTGCTAAGGGACATCGATACTTCAAAGGCAATGGGACCGGACAACATCTCCCCGTGGGTCCTTAGAGAGGGAGCAGATATGTTGTGCGTGCCACTTACCACAATCTTCAACACGTCCCTGGAAACTGGGCAACTACCTGAGGTATGGAAGACGGCAAATGTAGTTCTCATTTTTAAAAAAGGAGACAGAAAAGAGGCACTAAACTATAGACCTGTGTCATTGACGTGTATAGTATGCAAAGTTATGGAGAAGATTGTTAGGAGGAGAGTGGTGGAGCACCTGGAACGGAACAAGAGTATAAATGCCAACCAACACGGATTCATGGAAGGCAAATTCTGTGTCACAAACCTTCTGGAGTTTTATGATAAAATAACAGAAGTAAGACACGAGAGAGAGGGGTGGGTTGATTGCATCTTCTTGGACTGCAAGAAGGCCTTTGACACAGTTCCTCACAAGAGATTAGTGCAGAAGCTAGAGCATCAGGCGCATATAACAGGAAGGGCACTGCAATGGATCAGAGAATACCTGACAGGGAGGCAACAACGAGTCATGGTACGTAATGATGTATCACAGTGGGCACCTGTGACGAGCGGGGTCCCACAGGGGTCGGTCCTAGGACCAGTGCTATTTTTGGTATATGTGAATGACATGATGGAAGGGTTAGACTCAGAAGTGTCCCTGTTTGCAGATGATGTGAAGTTAATGAGGAGAATTAAATCTGATGAGGACCAGGCAGGAATTCAAAGAGACCTGGACAGACTGGACACCTGGTCCAGCAAATGGCTTCTCGAATTTAATCCTGCCAAATGCAAAGTCATGAAGATAGGGGAAGGGCACAGAAGACCACAGACAGAGTATAGGCTAAGTGGCCAAAGACTGCAAACCTCATTCAAGGAGAAAGATCTTGGGGTGAGTATAACACCGAGCATGTCTCCGGAAGCACACATCAATCAGATAACTGCTGCAGCATATGGGCGCCTGGCAAACCTGAGAACAGCATTCCGATACCTTAATAAGGAATCGTTCAAGACACTGTACACCGTGTATGTCAGGCCCATACTGGAGTATGCAGCACCTGTTTGGAACCCGCACTTGATAAAGCACGTCAAGAAACTAGAGAAAGTACAAAGGTTTGCGACAAGGTTAGTTCCAGAGCTAAGGGGAATGTCCTATGAAGAAAGATTAAGGGAAATCGGCCTGACGACACTGGAGGACAGGAGGGTCAGGGGAGACATGATAACGACATATAAAATACTGCATGGAATAGACAAGGTGGACAAAGACAGGATGTTCCAGGGAGGGGACACAGAAACAAGAGGCCACAATTGGAAGTTGAAGACACAAATGAGTCAGAGAGATATTAGGAAGTATTTCTTCAGTCATAGAGTTGTAAGGCAGTGGAATAGCCTAGAAAATGACGTAGTGGAGGCAGGAACCATACACAGTTTTAAGGCGAGGTTTGATAAAGCTCATGGAGCGGGGAGAGAGAGGGCCCAGTAGCAACCGGTGAAGAGGCGGGGCCAGGAGCTAAGACTCGACCCCTGCAACCACAAATAGGTGAGTACAAATAGGTGAGTACACACACACACACACACACACACACACACACAGTGTCCTGAGAGACAAAGGAAACAGAGTAGGTGGAGGAGTGGCACTGCTCATCAAAAACCGGTGGGAGTTTGACGAGCTGGAGAGAGGAGACAGAGGAGAAGCAAGAGACTACATAACATGAACACTTCAGTCTGGAGGTCCCAAGGTGGTAATTGCAGTGATGTGTAATCTACCACAGAACAGCAGGAGGCCAAGGCATGAGTAAGACGAGAGCAATAGAGTGATGGTTGACGCACTGACTGCAGTGGCCAGAAGGGCTCATGCAAGCAGGGCAAAGCTGCTGATTATGGGTGACTTCAACCACAAGGAAATCGACTGGGAAAACCTTAAGCCATATGGGGGCCCAGAAAAGTGGAGGGCTAAGATGATGAAGGTGGTACTGGAAAACCTAATGCACCAACACATAAAGGACACTACCAGAGAGAGAGGAGAAGAGGAACAAGCGAGACTGGACCTAATATTCACCTTGGGTAGTGCAGATATTGAGGACTTCACATAAGAGCGACCCATCGGGGCTAGTGATCACGTGGTTCTGAGCTTCGGATACATAGTAGAGTTACAAGTTGAGAGGGAAGCAGGAAGGGCGGGAGAAATGTAGCCAAACTACAAGAGAAGGGGATTACACAGACATGAAGAATTTCCTGCACGGGGTCAGTGGAACAGAGCACTGACAGGGAAGTCAGTACACGAGATGATGGAATATGTGACAACAATATGAAAGGAAGCTGAGGAGAGGTTTGTACCCAAGGGTAACAGAAATAACGAGAAGGCCAGAGTGAGCCTTTAGTTCACCCAAAGGTGTAGAGAGGCCAAAACCAAGTGTGCTAGGTTATCTGCCTGATGAACTCATTCCACCTCTAAATCGACAGGATGGGATCACCTCTACTAGTAGTCAAGAGAAGGCAGACCTCTTTGCCGAACACTTTGCTACCAAAATGCAAGTTCCTGATCCAGCAAGAACTGTGTCAAAACTGTCAGTGGTGACAATAAGGCAGGAGGAGGTGCATTTTCTTCTTAAATCGCTTGACCAAGAAAAGGCTGTGGACCCAGACAAGTTGAGCCCAAGATTGCTGAGAAGATGTGCAGACCAGCTAGCAGCACCTCTAACCCGCATTTTTCAGTACTGCCTAGTACAATGTAAATGGCCCTCTCTGTGGAAAGAGGCAAATGTAGTCCCTGTTCACAAAAAGAAGAGCAGAGCAGAAATCAGTAACTACAGACCAGTGTCACTCCTGTCAGTCACTGGTAAGATCCTTGAGACAATAATCTCAAGACAAATGACAGAGCTTTTTGACTACCACTCACTACTTTGTGACCGTCGATATGGCTTCAGGAATGGTTACTCCGCTGCTGATCTGTTGTTAAATCTCTCCACTAAGTGGCACCAGTCACTGGATGAATCCAAAGTCAGCTGTGTGGTAGCACTGGACATTGCTGGCGCTTTCGACCGGGTGTGCCACCAGGGCTTCTTAGCAAAACTTCAAGCACTGGAAATTGCAGGCTCTACGCTATGTCTCCTCAGTGATTACCTTCATGGTAGATCTCTAAGGGTAGTTCTCAATGGAACAGAATCAGCAAGACATCCTATTGTGGCAAGTGTTCCACAAGGAAGCGTGCTGGGACCATTGTTATGGAATGTCTACTTCAATGACCTTCTTCATCTCATCCCAGAATCCCATGCATATGCAGACGACTGTACACTGACATTCACTTATCCAAGAGAAGAAATGCCAGCTGCTCTAAGCTACATCAATCAACAGCTCAGAGCTATATCAGCTTGGGGAAATAGATTGCAAGTAACGTCTGCACCTGAGAAAACGCAAATGATGATGGTCTCTAGGCACCTTGATGATAATGCTGGTGCAGTAGTAAAGATGAATGGGAGGGTGTTGGGACCTGGTGAAGAAGTTAATATCCTTGGGGTGAATTTTGACTCCAAACTGACCATGAAGAACCATGTTGTAAATCTTGCAAACAAGGCAGCTAGGAAGCTTACAGCACTTCGCATCTGCTTGACAGTAGGGGTTGCAAGATTCTATACGAGGCGTAAGTACACTCACAACTTGAGTATGCTCCACTTTCTTGATTTGCCTGCCCCCCTCTCATCTGCGACTACTTGACAGAGTAGAGAACAGAGCACGACGTCTCATCTCTCGCCTGGACCAATCCTGGATAGATCTGTCATTTCAGCAGAGCCTTCAACACAGGAGGGATGTGGGTGGCCTTACTGTTATGTACAAGGCGAATATTGCCAAAGTACCACATTTGGATCCACTTCGAGGACAGCGTGAAACAAGCTTTTATGCCACAAGACGGGCAGAAAGCAGCAACTTCACTCTGGCTGTACCCTTCTCCAGTACATCACTCCATCTGAGATCGTATATACCCAGGATGACTCGAGTATGAAACACATTCGTACAGCATAATGATATCAACGAGATAAAGTCAGTTGATCAAATGAAAATGCTGGCCCACAGATGGCTCCAACTTCATCCTGTTCCCTACTTGTATGTCTCATAACAATAAAAATTCTTTCAAATGAGCTGATGTAGGTAACAGCTCTTAGCTTGCCAATAAAGTTAGGAATCCTTAACCTGTAAATAGCTTGCCAATAAAGCTAGGGATCCTTAACCTTGTCAAACCCTGTGTAAAAAAAAATGGAAAAAGTATAGATGGCAAAGGACCCAGGAGAATAAGAAAAGAAGTCGCAGAGCCAGAAATGAATATGCAGAGGTAAGAAAGGAGGCACAACGCCAATACGAAAATGACATAGCAGCTAAAGCTAATACTGACCTGAAGCTGTTGTATAGCCACATCAGGAGGAAAACGACAGTCAAGGATCAGGTAATCAGACTGAGGAAGGAAGGAGGGGACATCACAAGACACGACCGTGAAGTATGTGAGGAGCTCAACATGAGATTCAAAGAAGTGTTCACAGAAGAGACAAGAGACACCAGAAAGGCGGAGAGGTAGGGTACACCTTCAAGTGTTGGTTACAATACATACAACCGAGGAAGAAGTGAAGAGGCTGCTAAGCGAGCTAGATACCTCAAAGGCGATGTGGCTGGATAACATCTCTCCATGGGTCCTGAAAGAGGGAGCAGAGCCACTATGTGTACCATTAACAACAATCTTCAACATATCTATAGAAACAGCGCTACTACCTGAGGTGTGGAAGACAGCAAATGTAGTCCCAATTTTTCAAAAAGGAGACAGGCGCAAAGCACTAAACTACTGACAAATGTCACTGATCTGTGTAGTATGCAGAGTCATGGAGAAGATCATCAGGAGAAGAGTGGTGAAACACCTAGAAAGAAATGAGCTTATCAACAACAACCACACGGTTTCAGGGAAGAGAAATCCGGTGTCACAAACCTACTGGAGTTCTATGAGAGAGTTACAGCATTTTCTTGGACTGTAAGAGGGCGTTTGACACAGTTCCACACAAAAGACGAGTGCAAAAGCTGGAGGACCAGGCAGGGATAACAGGGAAGGCACTTCAATGGATCAGGGAATACCTGTTAGGAAGACAGCAGCGAGTCATGGTACATGGCGAGGCGTCAGAGTGGTTGTCTGTGACAAGCGGGGTCCCACAGGGGTCAGTCCTAGGACCAGTGCTGTTTCTGGTATTAGTGAACTCCATGACGGAAGGAATAAATTCCAAAGTGTCCCAGTTTGCAGTTGATGTGAAGTTAATGAGAAGAATTCAATCGGACGAGGAGCAGGTAGAACTACAAAGGGATTTGGACAGGCTGCAGGCCTGGTCCAGCAACTGGAGTTTAACCCCATCAAGTGCAAAGCATGAAGATTGGGGAAGGGCAAAGAAACCCACAGACGGAGTACAGTCTAGGGGGGCCAGAGACTGCAAACCTCACTCAAGGAAAAGGTCCTTGGGGTGAGTATAACACCGGGCACATCTCTGGAGGCGCACATCAACCAAATAACTGCTGCAGCATATGGGCGCCTAGCAAACCTAAGAACAGCATTGCGACATCTTAATAAGAAATCGTTCAGGACCCTGTACACTGTGTACGTTAGGCCCATATTGTAGTATGCAGCACCAGTTTGGAACCCACACCTAGCCAAACACGTAAAGAAACTTGAGAAGTGAAAAGGTTTACAACAAGACTAGTCCCGGAGCTAAGGGGCATGTCCTACGAGGAGAGGTTAAAGGAAATCGACCTGACGACACTGGAGGACACGAGAGATACGAGGGATATGATAACGACATATAAAATACTGAGAGGAATCGACAAAGTGGACAGAGACAGGATGTTCCAGAGATCGGCCACAGCAGCATGGGGTCACAGTTGGAAGCTGAAGACTCAGACGAATCACAGGGATGTTAGGAAGTAAGTATTTTTTTTTCAGTCACAGATAAGTCAGGAAGTGGAATAGTTTGGGAAGTGATGTAGTGGAGGCAGGATCCATACATATCTTTAAGAAGAGGTATGATAAAGCTCATGGAGCAGGAAGAGTGACCTAGTAGCAACCAGTGAAGATGCGGGGCCAGGAACTGTGAATCGATCCCTGCAACCACAACTAGGTGAGTACAACTAGGTGAGTACAACTAGGTGAGTACACACACATACACACACACATTTATGGTGCCAATTTTTACAAGATGAAAGAGAGTTCCTTTAAACTCTCAGTCAGTATCGCTATCAAGTGTTGTAAAATTATCGAAGAAAGACATTAGAAGAGAGTGAATTAAATATCAGCAGAACAAAAACTTACCCATTAGTAAACCGTTCAGCTGCCGTTGTACAAATTAACGTACGTAGCTTGCGCCAAGTATGTTAAACTTTATTTGATGTTCATCATACACTCATTGACATGTCCTTTCGACCAGATTATAGCAATTATGGAGCCCCACTACTGTCCTGATTGACTAGACTCATCCACCAGTCAGTGAGAGACAGATCTACCAGCTATGGTGGCGTCACACCTCCCTGCGTGGCTGAGAGGCAGACACTAGCCTTCTCTGGTTGAATCCACTCCTCTCACTCTGTGGTTCTTTGCTTTGTCTTATAAATACTATTAATAACTTTTTTTTTTTTTTTTTTTCAACAAGTCGGTCGTCTCCCACCGAGGCAGGGTGACCCAAAAAAGAAAGAAAATCCCCAAAAAGAAAATACTTTCATCAGCATTCAACACTTTCACCACACTCACACATTATCACTGCTTTTGCAGAGGTGCTCAGAATACAACAGTTTAGAAGCATATACGTATAAAGATACACAACATAACTCCAAACTGTAAATTTTGTACTTAGTGGCGATGGAATATACAAATAAATTAAAAACTACCCCTTCTATGCTTTCCTCTCCCCTTCGTCTTGCCCGGTTGCTGGCTGTATTGATCACATTAGTTATGACCAGGTGCAACAGCCCTTGAATTATTCTTTGTTCGTAATAATGTACAGTTTAAAAAACAATAAATTCTTACCTGAGAGTCATAGAAATAGTTCAGGAAAAACATGGATGTGCTCACTGTTTTTATTTATATTTTAAGTATGTTTTTCATGGAGTTTCCCATTAAATGCTAATTTGGAAACTGTAAAATGTAAAAGGAGTCAAACTATTACAATAGATAAAAGGCTGTCTATTTGAGAAGAAAGCAAACAGTAATATGAACAAATATTTTTTTGCACTGGTGCACAGACATCACAAGTGCTGCTACAAGGATCGGTACTTGTTTCCATAATTTTTTTTAATTTATATAAATTACTTAGCAGAAATTAACAGAAAGCTTAAACAATATGTTTGTAGACATCGACACCATGCCTAACCCTTCTAGGGTAGGGTAGGTGCCTGAGTCCGAGCCTTTAGCTCACAAGACTGTCATTCCCATTAGCCCCCTTGGGGCGGGGATGACAGACCAGAGAGGCCTAGCTTGTGGCTAGGCCTGGGGACAGTTGGTCCCAAAGATGAGGTGGTACTTGTGCCTCCTCCCATGGGAGACTTAGGTCTCAGACACTCCCTAAAGAGGGAGCCAAGGCCGGGCCACCACTTGGAAAAGGCCCGGGCCGGGAGAATACCGGCTAATATTTAATAATAATAATAATAATAATGTTTGTAGAGCGTGCAAAAATCTTACACAAAATAAATAATGAACATGAATGTGTATCACTAAAAGGTGATATTGGATAAATAACCACATGGACTGATTGATGGAATATGGAATTCAATGAAGATAATTATCATATAATGAAAATGGAAAAAGGCAGAACAGGCTATTTAAAGAATACTGACTGTATAACAGAGGGAGATCTGAGTTATCATAAACAATATATAATTATCTCCGGAAAGTCATGTAAATGGAATTATGAGTATGTTACACTCAAAATTATAATACAATTCCCAAACACATGGATGATTGGTGAATATTAAAGTTGTAAACATTACCGACAGTTTGGACCACCTCAAAACTACGTCTTCAAGGTTGATGGATTGCTTACGAATAAAGATGCCTATAACTGTCGCACATGCGTCTTACAAACAATTAGAAATTTTAATCAATCATTACTAAAGTCGCTCCAGCACGATCATAATTTAGCTCCAGCACCTACAGGTAGAGGAACAGATAATACACACACACACACACACACACACACACACACACACACACACACACACACACGCACACACACACACACACACACAGTAATTGACAAGTAGGACAGGGACAGGATGTTCCAGACATGGGACACAGCAACTAGGAGTCACAATTAGAAGTTGAAGACTCAGATTAATCACAGGGAATTTTTGGAAGTATTTCTTCAGTTATAGAGTCGTCAGGAAGTGGAATAGTATGGAGAGTGATGTAGTGGAGGCAGGATCCATACATAGCTTTAAGAAGAGGATATAGAGGTGTGATATAGTCAGCAGGTTGGATAATATTATGTCAGGTATTGGGAACAAGCCCATCTGCCTTAGTGCGGTGGAAATGACATTGGGAATGGCAAGAGACAGGACTTATTGGATAAGTACAGGTCAGCCATAGAAGTAGTCAGGTCATATGTAGCATCTTGTCTAAAAGGGGAGTGGGCAATGAATGGATGTCTAGGGCAATTGGTATAAATTGCTGGCTAGACAGGTACTGCAAGGAACTTGCAATCCCATTCATTGATAACTGGGTCATATTCTATGGCAAACGTGATATGTATGCAAGGGATGGGGTTCATCTCCCTGGGGCTGGAGTGGTTGCATTAGCCAGTTCGATTGAGAGGGTAATTGATGACTTGTCTAGGACTTTAAACTGATAGATTATAGAGGTATGGGTGTGTGTGGGAAACAATCAGGCTTCAGTACTAGGGTTGAAAACTGCAGATATAACCAGGATACCTCAGGGATATGTTTAAAAGACAATATTCAAAGAAAAGTTGCTAGTAAAGGCAATGCAATTGATCAATAAACAGAGATAGTAGAGGGCAACGGGTGACCAGCTCCCTTAAGGTTTACTATACAAATAGTAGGAGTCTAAGAAATAAGATAGATGAGCTAAGATTACTTGCAAGTGCAGGTAATACAGATATTATTGCTATAACAGAGATCTGGTTCAACTTGAAAGATAGAGAAATGCCTTCTGAATGCACATAATGGGTTATAAATTATTCCATACTGTTAGGGTCAACAGGAAGGGTGGTGGAGTGGCGATGTAAGTTAGAGAAAATTTAAATTGTTGTGTTAGACATGATATAAGATTAGAAACATTGGACGCAGAATCTGTTTGGCTACAGTTTCTCGAGGGTTGTGAAAAGTTAATTTTGGGTGTGATTTATAGGTCCCTAAATCTTGATAGAGAGTGCAGTAAGCTGCTATTGGGTGAAATTCATAAGGCATCTAGATATGAAAATGTTGTGATAATGGGAGATTTTAACTTGACACAAATTAACTGGAACAATATGACAGGAAATCTTGAATCTAGTGACTTTCTTCATACTGTTCAGGATTGCTTTTTAGAGCAGGTTGTGACAGAACCAACTAGAGGAAACAATCTGCTTGACTTGGTTCTTGCCAACAAAGATTCACTAATTAATAATCTTGAGGTTAATGATGAGCTTGGGGAAAGTGATCACAAATCACTTAGTTTCAATATATCATGGAATTACCCAGATAACTGCAATCAAATCTCTGTCCCAGATTTTCGCTTGGCCGACTTCATGGGACTGAAAAATTACCTGGGTGGGCTAAATTGGGATGTCCTGACTATGGGTCAGGTAGGTGATCTTGGTTGCCAATATGACGTTTTTCAGAGCATAGTTCTAGCTGCCCAGGCAACTTTTGTTCCGAGTAGGGAAATTAGATCTAACAAAAATGATCCTAAATGGATGAACAATAGATTAACACATCTCATTGGTCAAAAGAGAGGCATATATAGGCGTATCAAAAGAGGGAATGGGCAGTTAAGAAATCAATATATTCAATTAAAGAGAAATAAAAAAAAGGAATAAGAAAAGCAAAAAGGGATTATGAGGCTATGGTCGCAAGGGATTCGAAGACTAACCCAAAAGGGTTCTTTCAGGTATACAGAAGTAAGATTAAGGATAAGATAGGTCCACTTAAGAGTAACTCTGGTCAGATCACTGACAGTGATAAGGATATGTGTGAAATTTTCAATATTTACTTCCTCTCAGTTTTTACCCAGGAAAATACTAGCGAAATTCCATAAAAATAGATTATGAAGAACAGGATGATAATAAAGTATGCACGATTGCAGTAACTAGTGACATGGTCCTCAGACAAATAGAGAAATTAAAACCTAACAAATCCCCAGGTCCTGATGAACTGTTTGCAAGGGTGTTAAAGGAATGTAAAGAGGGACTTAGCATACCTTTGGCTAATGTTTTCAACCTGTCACTACAAACTGGCATAGCGCCTGATAAGTGGAAAATGGCAAATGTAATACCTATTTACAAGGCAGGTGACAGGTCCTTAGCTTCGAACTATAGACCAATAAGCCTTACCTCCATAGTGGGGAAAATTTATGCAATCAATAATTGCCCAAGCAATTCGTAGCCATCTTGATAGGCATAAATTGATTAATGAATCTCAGCACGGTTTTACAAAGGGGCGTTCCTGTCTTACGAATTTACTAACTTTCTTGGTTTAGAAAGACACGTAAGCAAACACTATGACATATTTATTAGAAAACGTTTCGGTCCTGGGACCTTGTCGGTATTTATTACCAAGGTTTATACCACTAACTTTCTTCACGAAGGTGTTTGAGGAGGTAGATCATGGTAATGAATATGATATTGTGTATATGGACTTCAGTAAGGCTTTCGATAGAGTTCCACATCAGAGGCTATTGAGGAAACTTAAGGCACACGGAATAGGAGGAGATATTTTTTCCTGGGTAGAGGCATGGCTGACAAATAGACAGCAGAGAGTTTGCATAAATAGGGAGAAACCAAAATGGGGGCACGTCACAAGCGGAGTTCCACAGGGGTCAGTGTTGGGCCCTTTGTTGTTCACAATCTACATAAACGACATAGATGAGGGAATAAATAGCGATATAAGCAAATTTGCTGATGACACCAAAATAGGCCGTCCAATTCATTCTAATGAGGACATTACAGCACTCCAGGATGATTTGAATAAACTGATGCAGTGGTCGGAAAAGTGGCAGATGCAGTTTAATATAGACAAATGCAAAGTTCTAAATGTTGGACAGGAAAATAACCATGCCACATATAAACTAAATAATGTATATCTTAATATTACGGATTGCAAAAAGGATTTAGGAGTTCTGGTTAGCAGTAATCTAAAACCAAGACAACACTTAATTAGTGTTTGCAATAAAGCTAACAGAATCCTTGGCCTCATTTAGATTATACTGCACAGTTTTGGTACCGTATTACAGAATGGATATAAATGTACTGGAAAACGTACAAAGGAGAATGACAAAGTTGATCCCATATATCAGAAATCTTTCCTATGAGGATAGACTGAGAGCCCTGAATCTGCACTCTCTCGAAAGGCGTAGAATTAGGGGGGATACTAATGAGGTGTATAAATGGAAAACAGGAATTAAAAAAAGGGGATGTAAATAGCGTGCTAAAAATATCTAACATAGACAGGACTCGTAGCAATGGCATTAAATTGGAAACATTCAGATTCAGGAAGGATATAGGAAAGCACTGGTTTGGTATTAGAGTTGTGGATGAGTGGAACAGACTCCCGCGTACCACCATAAACGCTAAGACGTTGTGTAGTTTTAAAAATAGGTTGGATAAATACATGAGTGGGTGTGGATGGATGTGAGTTGGACCTGACTAGCTTGTGCTACTAGGTCGGATGCAGTGCTCCTCCCTTAAGTGACCTGTCTGACCTCACTAGGTCAAGGCATTGCATTAAGCCGGTGGGAGAATTGGACCTGCCTCGCATAGGCCAGTAGGCCTGCTTCAGTGTTCCTTCTTTCTTATGTTATTTCTTATGTTCTTAGGTAGTTAGTCTACACACCCCCTACCTTTCCTAAAGCCTCCTTGTTCATCTGCTATCCTACTCTCCGTCTTACTCTTAATTCTTTCAATAATAACTCTAACATACACTTTACCAGGTATACTCATCAGACTTATTCCCCTATAATTTTTGCACTCTCTTTTGTTCCCTTTGTCTTTATACAAAGGAACTAACTATGCACGCTCTCTGCCAACCCCTAGGTACCTTACCCACTTCCATTCATTTATTAAATAATAGCACCAACCACTCCAAAATTATATCCCCTCCTGCTTTTAACATTTCTATCTTTATCCCATCAATCCCAGCTGCCTTACCCCCTTTCATCTACCCACTGCCTCAAGAACTTCCCTCACATTCACAACTGGCTCTTCCTCACTCCTACAAGGCGTTATTCCTCCTTGCCCTATGCACGAAATCACAGCTTCCCTATCTTCATCAACATTTAACAATTCCTCAAAATATTCCCTCCATCTTCCCAATACCTCTAACTCGACATTTTATAACTCTCCTCTCCTACTTTTAACTGACAAATCCATTTGTTCTCTAGGCTTCCTCAACTTGTTAATCTCACTCTAAAACTTTTTCTTATTTTCAACAAAATTTGTTGATAATATCTCACCTACTCTCTCATTTGCTCTCTTTATACATTGCTTCACCACTCTCTTAACCTCTCTTTTTCTTAAAATATGTATTACATACAACTAAACTCCTTTCTGTACAAAGTTCAATCAAAGGGCTCCCATTATCATTTACACCTGGCACCCGAAACTTACCTACCACACCCTCTCTAAATGTTTCTCCTACTTTAGCATTGAGGTCCCCTACCACAATTACTCTCTCACTTGGTTCAAAGGGTCCTATACATTCGCTTAACATCTCCCAAAATCTCTCTCTCTCTCCTCTACACTCTTCTCTTCTCCAGGTGCATATCCGCTTATTATGACCCACTTTTCGCATCCAACCCTTATTTTAATCCACATAATCTTTGAATTTACACATTTATATTCCCCCTTCTTCCATAACTGATCCTTCAACTTTATTGCTACCTCTTCCTTAATGCTCTCTCAGATACTCCTGTCTTAATCCCATTTATTTCTCCCCAATGAAACTCGCCTACCCCCTTCAGCCTTGTTTCGCTTAGGTCCAGGACATCCAACTTCTTTCCATTCATAACTTCAGCAATCATCTCTTTCTTATCACCCGCACTACATCCACGCACATTCAATCATCCCAGTTTATAAAGTTTTTCTTCTTCTCTTTTTTTAGTAAATGTGTACAGGAGAAGGGGTTACTAGCCCATTGCTCCCGGCATTTTAGTCGCCTCATACGACACGCATGGCTTACGGAGGAAAGATTTTTTTCCAGTTCCCCATGAAGAATAATGGAAATAAAGAAGACCAAGAGCTATTAAGAAAATGAAGAAAAACCTAGATGTGTGTATGTACATTTATGCATGTACATGCCTGTGTAGTGTAACCCAAGTGTAAGTAGAAGTAGCAAGATATACCTGTTATCCAGCGTGTTTATGAGACAGAAAAAGACACCAGTAATCCTACCATCATGTAAAACAGTTACAGATTTCTGTTTCAGAGTCACCTGGCAGAACGTTAGTACCTCCCTGGGTGGTTGCTGTTTACCAACCTATTACCTACCTTCATACCTATGCACACACACACACACACACACACACACATATATATATATATATATATATATATATATATATATATATATATATATATATATATATATATATATATATATAAATATATATATATATATATATATATATATATATATATATATATATATATATATATATATATATATATATATGTATAAATATATATATATATATATATATATATATATATATATATATATATATATATATATATATATATATATATGCAATAAGATCACAGTAAACAGATGATTTCAGAATATGCGAAACAACCACTGTGAAAGAATAGATAAATTCCAAGCACTTTCATGACTACTCACATTATCAAGAAACAATGAAAGTAATGCATCAGAGGAAGGCACATAAAGGGTCTAGCCCACACCTAACTATCAAATCCCACAACAAAGCAACACCTGACGCGCGACTCATAAGAAAGGGAACACTGCAGCAGGCCCGCTGGCCCAACTAGACAGGTCCTTCACACAACCCACCAACAAACTATTCTACCCAAGAATTATGAATTTTAAAATTTATTATTTGTCCAATGTATTATTAAATTCTTCCCAAATTCTATTAATTATAAATGGATCTAATTTATATAAACCAAAGGAAATATTCATATTATTGTCAAAACTGCTTTTTATGAAACAAGATTCAATTATATTCCTGTCGACCATGGACTTGCTTGATACAACTTTTTCAACATTTTGAAAATCAATTGGATGGTTAAAATCTCTTACATGAATAAATAGAGCATTGGAATCTTGTCCAGTTCTAATGATATTTTTATGTTGTTTTAATCTAAGTTCGAAATTTTTACTAGTTTGACCAAAATAAACTTTACCGCAAATTTTACAAGGAATCTTATAGACACATCCATCAGCATTTTGGGGGGAATTCTTTAACAAAAGTTTTTTTACTGTATCAAGATTTTTAAATACAACTTTAATATTAAAAGTCTTAAGAAGAGAAGGCATATCAACCAAGTTTTCATGGTAAGGGAGAACCAACATATTTTTAGTTGAATAAGGTTGGTTGTCCCTTTTTGGGTTGTAAAAATTATTTCTAGCAATTTTAAAAGATTTATCAATTACGTTTCTTGGGTATTTCAAATCATTACCTATTTCATAAATTGTGGATATTTCCTCATCTATGAACTCTGGACTACAAATACGTAAAGCTCTCAAAAACATTGATGAGAAAACAGACAATTTAACTTTATCTTGATGTGAAGAATAATAGTGGACATAGGAACAGTTATTTGTAGGTTTCTGTATATTTTAAATTTGAATTCATTATTACCCTTAATAATTAAAACATCTAGAAAAGGCAATGCGTTGTTTTCTTCAAACTCAACAGTAAAGTTTATAGAATGGGCTAAGCTATTTAATTTGCCAAGGAAATGGTGTATATCTACATTCTTTGGCATAAGACACAAAATATCATCAACATATCTGAACCATTTAGCTCTATTAGGGAGGATTGTGTTAAGCAATCTTGTTTCAAAAAATTCAATGTACAGGTTACTAAGAACAGGTGAAAGAGGATTTCCCATTGCCATTACTCAGAAGTTTGGTATGGCAATGGGAAATCCTCTTTCACCTGTTCTTAGTAACCTATACATAGAATTTTTTGAAACAAGATTGCTTAACACAATCCTCCCTAATAGAGCTAAATGGTTCAGATATGTTGATGATATTTTGTGTCATATGCCCAAAAATGTAGATATAAACCATTTCCTTGGCAAATTAAATAGCTTAGCCCATTCTATAAACTTTACTGTTGAGTTTGAAGAAAATAACACATTGCCTTTTCTAGAGGTTTTAATTATTAAATATATATATATATATATATATATATATATATATATATATATATATATATATATATATATATATATATATATATATATATATATATATACATAGGATGGGGTCCACCTCTGGTGTAAATTGTGGGACCCATAGCCTCGGAGAAGTGGATAAAAAGGCTTCATATACAAATATATATATATATATAAATATATATATATACAAATATATATATATATATATAAATATATATATATATATAAATATATATATATATATATATAAATATATATATATATATATATATATATATATAAGTAGTCGATTTTTCCTCTGGGGGGTCCCTTCCGGTTTAGGGCCTTCCTCTGGGAGGTCCCTTCCGGTTTAGGCCTTCCACTGGGCGGTGTATCCGGTCTAGGACCAGCGGCTGGAGGGTCACCTTTTCACACCTAGGTGTTACTTCCGGTTTTGACCATGACCTCGCCCTCCCCAACCAATACCCCCGCCCACGACCCCCCCTTCGCGACCCCGCCGTCGCGCCGCGCGCCCGCCCGCGCGCCCGCCCGCGCCCTTCGCGACCCCCGCCCGCGCGCCCGCCCACGCGCCCCGCCCCGCCCGCGCGCCCGCCCGCGCCCTTCGCGACCCCCGCCCGCGCATTCTGCTGCGCCTTCTGCAGCGTCATCCGGATCGCCCCCCGCGCCTCGAATTTTTTTCCGATTTTTTCGAATTTTTTTTGAATTTCATTTTCTTGTGCTCTCCATCTCCTTGGATCAAGGGTTTTGGATTACCCCTCTCACTTTCACTCCCACCCCAAAATTTCTCGATAATACCAAGACTCCATCTCCTTGGATCAAGGGTTTTGAATTTCTCCATCTCCTCGGATCAAATTTTTTGAGTTTCCCCCTCCCCTCCCACTTTCACCCCCACCCCAAAATTTCTCGGAATCAAAAGTCTCCATCTCCTCGGATCAAGTTTTTTGGATTCCCCCCTATGGGGTTTTCGAAATTCTCCATCTCCTCGGATCAAATTTTTGAGGTTCCCCCTCTCACTTTCACCCCCACCCCAAATTTTCTCGATAATACAAGTTTTGGATTCCCCCCTATGGGGGTTTCGAAATTCTTATGATCTCCTCGGATCAAATTTTTGAGGTTCCCCCTCCCCCCACTTTCACCCCCCACCATCCCAATTTTTTTTTCACTCGATAATACAAAGACTCTACTTCCTCGGATCAAGTTTTTGGATTCCCCCCTCTGGGTATAAACATTCAAAATGGACTCCCACTTGCATCCCAAATTTTTTTCGAAATCAAAGTCTCCATCTCCTCGGATCAAATTTTTGAGGTTCCCCCTCCCCTCCCACTTTCACCCCCACCCCAAAATTTCTCGGAATCAAAATTCTCCAATTCCTCGGATCAAGTTTTTTGGATTCCCCCCTATGGGGTTTTCGAAATTCTCCAATTCCTCGGATCAAGTTTTTGGAAATTCTCCAATTCCTCGGATCAAGGTTTTTTGGATTCCCCCCTCTGGGGGTAAGCATTCAAATGAACTCCTCCTATGGGGCATGATGCTCTCTCTTATTACAGGTCTAAACAAGTGTGACGTCAGTATTCCTCTCATTAATGTGTTTACTCGACGGTCAGTGACGTCACACGATGACCCCCACACACACAGGCTGAATCTTGTCGACCCTTTTTAGTTCATTCAAGTTAATAAGGGGACACTTAGTTCATTCAAGTTAATAAGGGAACACTTACCTTCTGTCAATGACGTCACACACACAGGTTGAATCATGACGACCCTTTTAGTTCATTCAAGTTAATAAGGGGATATAGTACCTACATCATAGGGAAAACATTTTCACTCTTAACCCAGGTTAATCCAAATAATTTCACATTTTTGTTTCGTTAATACCCACAACAATCCAACAATTTCTTTACAACACAAGTCTAGACATTTTTCTCGTTTTAACTATTTCATCTCAGGTCACTCCCCCACGAAGTAACCTCCTCCCCACCCTCCCGAACCCTCACACTCCAACCAACACCTCACAATTTTCACTCATAACCCCCAATTTTTCTCGTTTTAACCCTTTTAATTCATTAAAGTTAATAATGGGACACAGTACATCAGAAAGTCACCACAACACTTATAACAACTTTTCGATAAATTCACTAGTCACAATTTTACATATTACGAAGTTAATACGCACACACACCTCACTTTGAACACCTTCAAAACACTCTCTTAAATCATTTGAATACTCACAAAAATACCTTTATACATTTCCAAACAACACTGAAATACTCCAAAACATCATTCGAACACCCCCAAAATCACCTCTGAATACTCCCAGAACACCTTCATAAGTACTCTTGCACATCATTTGAACACCTTCATAAGTACTCTCATAATCATTTGTACACCTTCAAAAAAAAACACCTTTGAACACCTTCAAAACACCCTTGAACACCTTCAAAACACCCTTGAACACCTTCAAAAAACAACATTTGAACACACTCAAAACACCTTTGAACACCTTTGAACATTTCCAAAACACTATTTGAGTACTCCCAAATAAGATTTGACATCTCTAATTTATCTGCACTTACACATTTCATTAAATTACAACTCATCCCTCAGTCTCCAGACTAGGCATTTTCTCGTTTTTACCCTTTTAGTTCATTAAAGTTATTAAGGGGACACAATACATCAGAAAAAAAGTCACAAAAACTAACTCAAACACTTTACTTTGAACACCCCCAAAACACTCTCATAATCATTTGAATACTCACATAACACCCTTGAACACCTTCAAAACACCTTTGAATATCGTTTTAAACTAATTTCATCACAACCCACTTATATCATCTTTTTTTCGGTAACTCTAATTCGACTACACTACCCTCATCAATTACCAACAAATTTTACTCGTTTTAACCCTTTTAGTTCATTAAAGTTAATAAGGGGACACAGTACATCAGAAAATGTCACAACAACCCACTTATAACATCTTTTTTCGGTATCTCTAGTTCGACAACAACACCCACAACACCCACATCCCACAACACCCACAACCCACTTCACCCACACCCCACAACACCCACAACCCACAATTTTTTCTCGCTTTAACCCTTTTAGTTCATTAAAGTTAATAAGGGGACACAGTACATCAGAAAGTCACAACAACAACCCACAACACCCACAACCCACAGCACCCACAACACCCACAACACCCCACAACCCACATTTTTTTTTCTCGTTTTAACCCTTTTAGTTCATTAAAGTTAATAAGGGGACACAGTACATCAGAAAAAGTCACAACACCCACAACCCACTTCACCCACACCCCACAACACCCACATCACCCACATCCCACAATTTTTTTCTCGTTTTAACCCTTTTAGTTCATTAAAGTTAATAAGGGGACACACTACATCAGAAAAAGTCACAAAAACAACCCACTTATATCATCTTTTTCGGTATCTCTAATTCGACTACATTACCCACAACCCTCATCAATTACCAATTTATTCACATTTTTTTCCCCTTCTTTTTACTACTAAAATTCTAATAAAATCCTCTCCATACCCATCTCCTTGTATCCACATAAATTAATATTATACTCGCATCAACTACCCAACTATTGCGACATGTTTTCAACACCCCTCCATTCTTTTTCCAATATATCATAACTTTACAATTCTATAATTTCTTTTTAAAATATTCACACATTACCTTTATATTCAGTAAAATCTCCCCATATTTCTAATTACAACCCTCCCCATACCCCTCTCCATCTCACCCGCATTTCTTCACATCCACTCACCCATCTCCCAACACACCTCTTCTGAACACACACAAAAAAAATCACATTTCACATCCACAAATGCATCTCAAATCCACTAAAATCACTGTAACCAAGATATTCACAAAACTCTATGACCACCTAACACACACACACACACACACACACGCACCTAACCTAACCTAACCTAACCTAGCCTAACCTAACCGAACCTATCCTAACCTTACCTAACTTATCCTAACCTAACATAACTTATCCTAACCTAGCCTAACCTAACCTAACCGAACCTATCCTAACCTAACCCTACCTAACTTATCCTAACCTAACCTAACCTAACCTAACCTAACTTAACCTAACCTAACCTAACCTAACCTAACCGAACCTAACCTAACCTTACCTATCATAACCTATCCTAGCCCAACCTAACCTAACCTAACTTAACCTAACCTAACCTAACCTAACCTAACCTAGCTTAACCTAACTTAACTTAACCTAACCTAACCTAACCTAACCTAACCTAGCCTAACCTAACTTAACCTAACTTAACCTAACTTAACCTAACCTAACCTACCCTAACCTAACTTATCCTAACCTAACCTAACCTATCTTAACCTAACCTAACCTAACCTAGCCGAACCTATCCTAACCGTTCCTAACTTAACTAACCTAACCTAACCTAACCTAACCTAACCTTACCTAACCTAACCTAACCTAGCCTAGCCTAACCTAACCTAACCTATCTTATCCTAATCTAACCTTGCCTAACCATTACCTAACCTAACCTAACCTATCTTAACCTAACCAAACCTAACCTAGCCTAACCTATCCTAACCTAACCTAAAATATATTGGAACACTTCCAAATTACATTAGAGTACTCCAGAATTACTTTGAACGACTCCATTTTTGGATATTTCCAAATTAGTTTTGAAAACTTTATCGTAAAATCGAACATTATTTTCTTGTTGGTAAACACACTCAATGGTAGAAATATTTACTCGATTTCCGAATAGAAACACTTTCCTCGCTCTGAGAGACTCATTGTGGGTCACCCCTTCCCCCCAACACCACTGGGTAATGCGGTTCACACCCAAGGTAGATTTAAGATAATCATGAACACATGCGTCAACTCAGGACAGACAGACGCCATGAAATGCGGGTAACATCCAAGGCAGAAAATCATCTCTTTCCAGACCAACTGTCTATCCTAACCTAACCTAACCTAACCTAACCTAATTCCTAACCTAACCTAACCTCACCTAACCGAACCTAACCTATCTCCATCAATCACCTCTATCCTAACCTAACCTAACCTAACCTAACCCAACCTAACTCCATCAAACACCTCTATCCTAACCTAACCTAACCTAACCTAACTCCATCAAACACCTCGAATACTACCTAACTTAACCTAACCTAACCTTACCTAACCTACCGAACCTAACCTAACCTATCCTAACCTGTCCTAAACTAACCTAACCTATCCTAACCTAACCTAACCTAACCTAACCTAACCTAACTTATCCTAAGCTAACCTAACCTAACTTATCCTAACCTAACCTAACCTAACTTATCCTAACCTAATCTAACCTAACCTAAAATAACGAACCTAACCTAACTTATCCTAATCTAATCTAACCTAACCTAACTTATCCTAACCTAACCTAACTTATCCTAACCTAACCTAACCTAACCTAACCTAAAATAACCTAACCTAACTTATCCTAACCTACTCACTTTACTTTGAACACCTTCAAAACACTCTCATACATCATTTGAGGCCCCCTTTTCTCAATATCTCTCATCCACAACCTTTATCATCTCACTACAGAACAACCCCAAGATTACTTCGAACACTCTCATAAAGCATTTGAGTACTCACATAAACACTTTTGAACATTTCCAAACAACACTGAAGCACTTCCAAAATATCATTTTGATTACTCCCAAATAATATTTGACAGCTCTAATTTATCTACACTTACACATTTCATTAAATTACATCTCATCCCCCCAAACTCCTCCCTCATTCTCCAGACTTTACAACATTAGCACAAAAAAAAACTAACTCATACACTTATGACATGAGACATTACCATATCTAACACACTGACTAACTTTGAACCAACTCTGAACACCACTGATCTTCTTCCAAAAATGCTCTGCACATCATTTGAACACCTTCAAAAAAAACACCATCAAACACCTCCGAATACTCCCAAAAAACACTACTGATTACTACCAAATCACCACTGAATACTACCAATCACCATCAAAATCACCAGAAACTAAGTTTAACATCACCATCTAACATCCTTTTTATAGAAATCCCCTCAAATCACTATAACCAAGAACTCCCTCCCCATTTGGCGCATAAAAAAAAAAGCATGAACACAAACCTAATACGCAAACACTTAGTACATGATCACCATCAACTGAAAAACATATCTTGTACACACACATAATATAAGACAATCACCAACTACAATCACCCATGTTCACTTACCTCAAAATCACTAATATCACAGAAAACAATCATTTTTATAAACATTTCACACACACACAAAAAAAAAAAAATCATATTTGACAATATCTAAGCGCACTCACCTCACTACCACCAACACACGATGTCTCACCTCACAGGACCGACGAGCTCACCTCCAGTGACGTCACACTCCCATTCTGTTACTTGGTGGTTGGTAACATCACACCTAACCCCCCTTGTTTCATCCTCTTGTACCCTACATTATCTAAGAACACTATATCCAAGACGATTACCAGATTTTATGATCCCCAACACCAAGATCACAGAAAACACACATTTTTATAATTATTCACACAAAAATCACGATCACCAATTCCATATCATGTTTACCGTCATCTATCAACACTAATCACCAAGATCACCAAAAAATCTAAGATCATGCATCTCAAAACTACTATGATCACTGAAAACACTTATTTTTTTAAACATTCGCACAAAAATAAGACATACACAAAAATATCACAACACTTCCACCAACATCTATAACATAACATGAGCACTATAACATATCACTATCACAAAAAAAAATAATACACAGACACCCACATATTATACATTTCAATTGCAAATTTAAGACATGAGACATACACACCAAATCTAAGACATTCACCTCCAACTAAGACATACACATCACCCCTAAACTTCCGTATTCATTCCGTATATCTCCTAGAGCTGTTTTAACCCCGACGGATCCATCACGACGTAGGAGCCAGAGGAACCATCACCACTCCAACACCACCTACTACACTCTGGCTCCTACGTCGTGATGGATCCGTCGGGGTTAAAACAGCTCTAGGAGATATACGGAATGAATAAGGAAGGAAGTTTAGGGGTGATGTGTATGTCTTAGTTGGAGGTGAATGTCTTAGATTTGGTGTGTATGTCTCATGTCTTAAATTTGCAATTGAAATGTATAATATGTGGGTGTCTGTGTATTATTTTTTTTTTGTGATAGTGATATGTTATAGTGCTCATGTTATGTTATAGATGTTGGTGGAAGTGTTGTGGTATTTTTGTGTATGTCTTATTTTTGTGCGAATGTTTAAAAAATAAGTGTTTTCAGTGATCATAGTAGTTTTGAGATGCATGATCTTAGATTTTTTGGTGATCTTGGTGATTAGTGTTGATAGATGACGGTAAACATGATATGGAATTGGTGATCGTGATTTTTGTGTGAATAATTATAAAAATGTGTGTTTTCTGTGATCTTGGTGTTGGGGATCATAAAATCTGGTAATCGTCTTGGATATAGTGTTCTTAGATAATGTAGGGTACAACAGGATGAAACAAGGGGGGTTAGGTGTGATGTTACCAACCACCAAGTAACAGAATGGGAGTGTGACGTCACTGGAGGTGAGCTCGTCGGTCCTGTGAGGTGAGACATCGTGTGTTGGTGGTAGTGAGGTGAGTGCGCTTAGATATTGTCAAATATGATTTTTTTGTGTGTGTGTGTGTGTGAAATGTTTATAAAAATGACTGTTTTCTGTAATATTAGTGATTTTGAGGTAAGTGAACATGGGTGATTGTAGTTGGTGATTGTCTTATATTATGTGTGTGTACAAGATATGTTTTCAGTTGATGGTGATCATGTACTAAGTGTTTGCGTATTAGGTTTGTGTTCATGCTTTTTTTTTATGCGCCAAATGGGGAGGGAGTTCTTGGTTATAGTGATTTGAGGGGATTTCTATAAAAAGGATGTTAGATGGTGATGTTAAACTTAGTTTCTGGTGATTTTGACGGTGATTGGTAGTATTCAGTGGTGATTTGGTAGTAATCAGTAGTGTTTTTTGGGAGTATTCGGAGGTGTTTGATGGTGTTTTTTTTGAAGGTGTTCAAATGATGTGCAGAGCATTTTTTGAAGAAGATCAGTGGTGTTCAGAGTTGGTTCAAAGTTAGTCAGTGTGTTAGATATGGTAATGTCTCATGTCATAAGTGTATGAGTTAGTTTTTTTTTGTGCTAATGTTGTAAAGTCTGGAGAATGAGGGAGGAGTTTGGGGGGATGAGATGTAATTTAATGAAATGTGTAAGTGTAGATAAATTAGAGCTGTCAAATCTTATTTGGGAGTAATCAAAATGATATTTTGGAAGTGCTTCAGTGTTGTTTGGAAATGTTCAAAAGTGTTTATGTGAGTACTCAAATGCTTTATGAGAGTGTTCGAAGTAATTTTGGGGTTGTTCTGTAGTGAGATGATAAAGGTTGTGGATGAGAGATATTGAGAAAAGGGGGGCTCAAATGATGTATGAGAGTGTTTTGAAGGTGTTCAAAGTAAAGTGAGTAGGTTAGGATAAGTTAGGTTAGGTTATTTTAGGTTAGGTTAGGTTAGGTTAGGATAAGTTAGGTTAGGTTAGGATAAGTTAGGTTAGGTTAGATTAGATTAGGATAAGTTAGGTTAGGTTCGTTATTTTAGCTTAGGTTAGATTAGGTTAGGATAAGTTAGGTTAGGTTAGGTTAGGATAAGTTAGGTTAGGTTAGCTTAGGATAAGTTAGGTTAGGTTAGGTTAGGTTAGGTTAGGATAGGTTAGGTTAGTTTAGGACAGGTTAGGATAGGTTAGGTTAGGTTCGGTAGGTTAGGTAAGGTTAGGTTAGGTTAAGTTAGGTAGTATTTGAGGTGTTTGATGGAGTTAGGTTAGGTTAGGTTAGGTTAGGTTAGGTTAGGATAGAGGTGTTTGATGGAGTTAGGTTAGGTTCGGTTAGGTGAGGTTAGGTTAGGTTAGGAATTAGGTTAGGTTAGGTTAGGTTAGGTTAAGATAGACAGTTGGTCTGGAAAGAGATGATTTTCTACCTTGGATGTTACCCGCATTTCATGGCGTCTGTCTGTCCTGAGTTGACGCAGGTGTTCATGAGTATCTTAAATCTACCTTGGGTGTGAACCGGATTACCCAGTGGTGTTGGGGGGAAGGGGTGACCCACAATGAGTCTCTCAGAGCGAGGAAAGTGTTTCTATTCGGAAATCGAGTAAATATTTCTACCATTGAGTGTGTTTACCAACAAGAAAATAATGTTCGATTTTACGATAAAGTTTTCAAAACTAATTTGGAAATATCCAAAAATGGAGTCGCTCAAAGTAATTCTGGAGTACTCTAATGTATTTTGGAAGTGTTCCAATATATTTTAGGTTAGGTTAGGATAGGTTCGGCTAGGTTAGGTTGGGTTAGGTTAAGATAGGTTAGGTTAGGTTAGGTAATGGTTAGGCAAGGTTAGATTAGGATAAGATAGGTTAGGTTAGGTTAGGCTAGGCTAGGCTAGGTTAGGTTAGGTTAGGTAAGGTTAGGTTAGGTTAGGTTAGGTTAGTTAAGTTAGGAATGGTTAGGATAGGTTTGGCTAGGTTAGGTTAGGTTAGGTTAAGATAGGTTAGGTTAGGTTAGGATAAGTTAGGTTAGGGTAGGTTAGGTTAGGTTAGGTTAGGTTAAGTTAGGTTAGGCTAGGTTAGGTTAGGTTAGGTTAGGTTAAGTTAAGTTAGGTTAGGCTAGGTTAGGTTAGGTTAGGTTAGGTTAGGTTAAGTTAGGTTAGGTTAGGTTAGGCTAGGATAGGTTATGTTAGGTAAGGTTAGGTTAGGGTAGGTTCGGTTAGGTTAGGTTAGGTTAGGTTAAGTTAGGTTAGGTTAGGTTAGGTTAGGTTAGGATAAGTTAGGTAGGGTTAGGTTAGGATAGGTTCGGTTAGGTTAGGTTAGGCTAGGTTAGGATAAGTTAGGTTAGGTTAGGATAAGTTAGGTAAGGTTAGGATAGGTTCGGTTAGGTTAGGCTAGGTTAGGTTAGGTTAGGTTAGGTGCGTGTGTGTGTGTGTGTGTGTGTGTGTGTGTGTGTGTGTGTTAGGTGGTCATAGAGTTTTGTGAATATCTTGGTTACAGTGATTTTAGTGGATTTGAGATGCATTTGTGGATGTGAAATGTGATTTTTTTTTGTGTGTTCAGAAGAGGTGTGTTGGGAGATGGGTGAGTGGATGTGAAGAAATGCGGGTGAGATGGAGAGGGGTATGGGGAGGGTTGTAATTAGAAATATGGCGAGATTTTACTGAATATAAAGGTAATGTGTGAATATTTTAAAAAGATATTATAGAATTGAAAAGTTATGATATATTGGAAAAAGAATGGAGGGGTGTTGAAAACATGTCGCAATAGTTGGGTAGTTGATGCGAGTATAATATTAATTTATGTGGATACAAGGAGATGGGTATGGAGAGGATTTTATTAGAATTTTAGTAGTAAAAAGAAGGGGAAAAAAATGTGAATAAATTGGTAATTGATGAGGGTTGTGGGTAATGTAGTTGAATTAGAGATACCGAAAAAGATGATATAAGTGGGTTGTTTTTGTGACTTTTTCTGATGTAGTGTGTCCCCTTATTAACTTTAATGAACTAAAAGGGTTAAAACGAGAAAAAAATTGTGGGATGTGGGTGATGTGGGTGTTGTGGGGTGTGGGTGAAGTGGGTTGTGGGTGTTGTGACTTTTTCTGATGTACTGTGTCCCCTTATTAACTTTAATGAACTAAAAGGGTTAAAACGAGAAAAAAAAGTGTGGGTTGTGGGGTGTTGTGGGTGTTGTGGGTGCTGTGGGTTGTGGGTGTTGTGGGTTGTTGTTGTTGTGACTTTCTGGTGTACTGTGTCCCCTTATTAACTTTAATGAACTAAAAGGGTTAAAACGAGAAAAAAATTGTGGGTTGTGGGTGTTGTGGGGGTGTGGGTGAAGTGGGTTGTGGGTGTTGTGGGATGTGGGTGTTGTGGGTGTTGTTGTCGAACTAGAGATACCGAAAAAAGATGTTATAAGTGGGTTGTTGTGACTTTTTCTGATGTACTGTGTCCCCTTATTAACTTTAATGAACTAAAAGGGTTAAAACGAGTAAAATTTGTTGGTAATTGATGAGGGTAGTGTAGTCGAATTAGAGTTACCGAAAAAAAGATGATATAAGTGGGTTGTGATGAAATTAGTTTAAAACGATATTCAAAGGTGTTTTGAAGGTGTTCAAGGGTGTTATGTGAGTATTCAAATGATTATGAGAGTGTTTTGGGGGTGTTCAAAGTAAAGTGTTTGAGTTAGTTTTTGTGACTTTTTTTCTGATGTATTGTGTCCCCTTAATAACTTTAATGAACTAAAAGGGTAAAAACGAGAAAATGCCTAGTCTGGAGACTGAGGGATGAGTTGTAATTTAATGAAATGTGTAAGTGCAGATAAATTAGAGATGTCAAATCTTATTTGGGAGTACTCAAATTGTGTTTTTGGGAGTGTTCAAAGGTGTTCAAAGGTGTTTGAGTGTATTCAAATGTTGTTGTTTTTTTAAGGTGATCAAGGGTGTTCAAGGGTGTTTTGAAGGTGTTCAAAGGTGTTTTTTTTGTTTTTTGAAGGTGTACAAATGATTATGAGAGTACTTATGAAGGTGTTCAAATGATGTGCAAGAGTACTTATGAAGGTGTTCTGGGAGTATTCAGAGGTGATTTTGGGGGTGTTCGAATGATGTTTTGGAGTATTTCAGTGTTGTTTGGAAATGTATAAAGGTATTTTTGTGAGTATTCAAATGATTTAAGAGAGTGTTTTGAAGGTGTTCAAAGTGAGGTGTGTGTGCGTATTAACTTCGTAATATGTAAAATTGTGACTAGTGAATTTATCGAAAAGTTGTTATAAGTGTTGTGGTGACTTTCTGATGTACTGTGTCCCCTTATTAACTTTAATGAATTAAAAGGGTTAAAACGAGAAAAATTGGGGGTTATGAGTGAAAATTGTGAGGTGTTGGTTGGAGTGTGAGGGTTCGGGAGGGTGGGGAGGAGGTTACTTCGTGGGGGAGTGACCTGAGATGAAATAGTTAAAACGAGAAAAATGTCTAGACTTGTGTTGTAAAGAAATTGTTGGATTGTTGTGGGTATTAACGAAACAAAAAATGTGAAATTATTTGGATTAACCTGGGTTAAGAGTGAAAATGTTTTCCCTATGATGTAGGTACTATATCCCCTTATTAACTTGAATGAACTAAAAGGGTCGTCATGATTCAACCTGTGTGTGTGACGTCATTGACAGAAGGTAAGTGTTCCCTTATTAACTTGAATGAACTAAAAGGGTCCACAAGATTCAGCCTGTGTGTGTGGGGGTCATTGCGTGACGTCACTGACCGTCGAGTAAACACCCTTCTTAGGTCATTTGTCTTGTTTAGATCTGTAGTAAGAGAGAGCATCATGCCCCATAGGAGGAGTTCATTTGAATGCTTACCCTCAGAGGGGGGAATCCAAAAAACCTTGATCCGAGGAATTGGAGAATTTCCAAAAACTTGATCCGAGGAATTGGAGAATTTCGAAAACCCCATAGGGGGGAATCCAAAAAACTTGATCCGAGGAATTGGAGAATTTTGATTCCGAGAAATTTTGGGGTGGGGGTGAAAGTGGGAGGGGAGGGGGAACCTCAAAAATTTGATCCGAGGAGATGGAGACTTTGATTTCGAAAAAAATTTGGGATGCAAGTGGGAGTCCATTTTGAATGTTTATACCCAGAGGGGGGAATCCAAAAACTTGATCCGAGGAAGTAGAGTCTTTGTATTATCGAGTGAAAAAAAAAATTGGGATGGTGGGGGGTGAAAGTGGGGGGGAGGGGGAACCTCAAAAATTTGATCCGAGGAGATCATAAGAATTTCGAAACCCCCATAGGGGGGAATCCAAAACTTGTATTATCGAGAAAATTTGGGGTGGGGGTGAAAGTGAGAGGGGGAACCTCAAAAATTTGATCCGAGGAGATGGAGAATTTCGAAAACCCCATAGGGGGGAATCCAAAAAACTTGATCCGAGGAGATGGAGACTTTTGATTCCGAGAAATTTTGGGGTGGGGGTGAAAGTGGGAGGGGAGGGGGAACCTCAAAAAATTTGATCCGAGGAGATGGAGAAATTCAAAACCCTTGATCCAAGGAGATGGAGTCTTGGTATTATCGAGAAATTTTGGGGTGGGAGTGAAAGTGAGAGGGGTAATCCAAAACCCTTGATCCAAGGAGATGGAGAGCACAAGAAAATGAAATTCAAAAAAAATTTGAAATCCCATAGGGGAGAATCCAAAAACCTGGATCCAAGGAGATCATAAGAAAAAAAATTCGAGGCGCGGGGGGCGATCCGGATGACGCTGCAGAAGGCGCAGTAGAAGGCACGAAGGGCGCGGGCGGGCGCGCGGGTGGGGGTCGCGAAGGGCGCGGGCGGGCGCGCGGGCGGGCGCGCGGGCGGGCGCGCGGGCGGGGGTCGCGAAGGGCACGGGCGGGCGCGCGGCGGGGTCGCGAAAGGGGGGTCGCGAAGGGGGGGTCGTGGGCGGGGGTATTGGTTGGGGGGTCAAGGGTGAGGTAGTCTCGAGGGCGAGGTCATGGTCAAAACCGGAAGTAACACCTAGGTGTGAAAAGGTGACCCTCCAGCCGCTGGTCCTAGACCGGATACACCGCCCAGTGGAAGGCCTAAACCGGAAGGGACCTCCCAGAGGAAGGTCCTAAACCGGAAGGGACCCCCCAGAGGAAAACTTCACTACTTATGTATATATATATATATATATATATATATATATATATATATATATATATATATATATATATATATATATATATATATATATATATATATATATATATATATATATATGTATATATATATATATATATATATATATATATATATATATATATATATATATATATATATATATATATATATATGTATATATATATATATATATATATATATATATATATATATATATATATATATATATATATATATATATATATATATATATATATATATATATATATATATATATATATATATATATATATATATATATATATATGTATATATATATATATATATATATATATATATATATATATATATATATATATATATAAATATATATATATATATTATGGATGGATTTATGAAGGATGAGGTTAATCATAGAATTGATGAGGGAAAAAAGGTGAGTGGTGCGTTGAGGTATATGTGGAGTCAAAAAACGTTATCTATGGAGGCAAAGAAGGGAATGTATGAAAGTATAGTAGTACCAACACTCTTATGTGGATGTGAAGCTTGGGTGGTAAATGCAGCAGCGAGGAGACGGTTGGAGGCAGTGGAGATGTCCTGTCTAAGGGCAATGTGTGGTGTAAATATTATGCAGAAAATTCGGAGTGTGGAAATTAGGAGAAGGTGTGGAGTTAATAAAAGCATTAGTCAGAGGGAAGAAGAGGGGTTGTTGAGGTGGTATGGTCATTTAGAGAGAATGGATCAAAGTAGAATGACATGGAAAGCATATAAATCTATAGGGGAAGGAAGGAGGGGTAGGGGTCGTCCCCGAAAGGGTTGGAAAGAGGGGGTAAAGGAGGTTTTGTGGGCTAGGGGCTTGGACTTCCAGCAAGCGTGCATGAGCGTATTAGATAGGAGTGAATGGAGGCGAATGATACTTGGGACCTGACGATCTGTTGGAGTGTGAGCAGGGTAATATTTAGTGAAGGGATTCAGGGAAACCGGTTATTTTCATATAGTCGGACTTGAGTCCTGGAAATGGGAAGTACAATGCCTGCACTTTAAAGGAGGGGTTTGTGATATTGGCAGTTTGGAGGGATATGTTGTGTATCTTTATACGTATATGCTTCTAAACTGTTGTGTTCTGAGCACCTCTGCAAAAGCAGTGATAATGTGTGAGTGTGGTGAAAGTGTTGAATGATGAAAATATTTTCTTTTTGGGGATTTTCTTTCTTTTTTGGGTCACCCTGCCTCGGTGGGAGACGGCCGACTTGTTGAATATATATATATATATATATATATATATATATATATATATATATCTATATATATACATATATATATATATATATATATATATATATATATATATATATATATATGTATATATACATACATTTATTTATTTATTTATTATCACACTGGCCGATTCCCACCAAGGCAGGGTGGCCCGAAAAAGGAAAACTTTCACCATCATTCACTCCATCACTGTCTTGCCAGAAGGGTGCTTTACACTACAGTTTTTAAACTGCAACATTAACACCCCTCCTTCAGAGTGCAGACACTGTACTTCCCATCTCCAGGACTCAAGTCCGGCCTGCCGGTTTCCCTGAACCCCTTCATAAATGTTACTTTGCTCACACTCCAACAGCACGTCAAGTATTAAAAACTATTTGTCTCCATTCACTCCTATCAAACACGCTCACGCATGCCTGCTGGAAGTCCAAGCCCCTCGCACACAAAACCTCCTTTACTCCCTCCCTCCAACCTTTCCTAGGCCGACCCGTACCCCGCCTTCCTTCCACTACAGACTGATACACTCTTGAAGTCATTCTGTTTCGCTCCATTCTCTCTACATGTCCGAACCACCTCAACAACCCTTCCTCAGCCCTCTGGACAACAGTTTTGGTAATCCCAAACATCCTCCTAACTTCCAAACTATGAATTCTTTTCATTATATTCACACCACACATTGCCCTCAGACATGACATCTCCACTACCTCCAGCCTTCTCCTCGCTGCAACATTCATCACCCATGCTTCACACCCATATAAGAGCGTTGGTAAAACTATACTCTCATACATTCCCCTCTTTGCCTCCAAGGACAAAGTTCTTTGTCTCCACCGACTCCTAAGTGCACCACTCACCCTTTTCCCCTCATCAATTCTATGATTCACCTCATCTTTCACAGACCCATCCGCTGACACGTCCACTCCCAAATATCTGAATACATTCACCTCCTCCATACTCTCTCCCTCCAATCTGATATCCAATCTTTCATCACCTAATCTTTTTGTTATCCTCATAACCTTACTCTTTCCTGTATTCACTTTTAATTTTCTTCTTTTACATACCCTACCAAATTCATCCACCAACCTCTGCAACTTCTCTTCAGAATCTCCCAAGAGCACAGCGTCATCAGCAAAGAGCAACTGTGACAACTCCCACTTTGTGTGTGATTCTTTATCTATTAACTCCACGCCTCTTGCCAATATATATATATATATATATATATATATATATATATATATATATATATATATATATATATATATATATATTTGTAGTTTTGATGAGTTTAGTGAACCCTTAAATTCTATTCGAATTATTACCTGAGCTTTATCCAATGTGCTTAAAATTCAGTCTTGGTCAAGTATTATTAAGTTCGTGGAATATCTGACAAGTGCAGATACCATCTGCTTCTTTTGATCGGCTTCAAATTTTCAACACTTGTATATGCTACTTAGAAGTCTGGTGTTGTTAGTGGAGTGTGCTTATAGGCGCCATATTGAGTTTTAATCTCGAAATGGTATAAGTTTGTTCTATTGTAATATTCTGCTTTGATGATGAGCTCTTGATCCATGCAACGGGATTTATCTTCCCCTTCCTTGGATCGAATGTGAATGCCTCCCGTTTCACAGGCAGTGTACTCACCTAATTGTAGTTGCAGGGGTCGAGACAACTGGCCCATTCCTGTTCAGTGCTTACCTCTGAATAAAATAAATCTTTAATGATTATTCATCTAATAAAATGAAAAAAAAATATTCTTTGACTTTAGGCTGTGTAGGCGCAAATTTAGTTGGATTCTGTACATTAAATGGAGAAAGCTTCTTCAGGTCGATTTAAAACTTTTATTGCTGATGTGTTTTCCTTAGAGTTCGTTTTATTTTAGGTTGAGTTATTTTCATTTTGCCAATTTTATTAAGAAAATTTGTTTCCGTGAAATAAATGGAAAATACCTCACAAAATATCTCACAGAATATCTTGCTGCCAATTTTGTCAAGGTTGGGAAGCAAAGTAATCACAGTACTAGAGAAAGCTAACACAAATTTGTATTACTCACAGTCAGCAGCCAGGCTTCAAATACCTTTCATTGTACAACAATAAAGGAATGGAACCTTTACGTGTCAGAGCCAGTCATAGCATGAGTCAGTTCAAGAAGAGTGCCAGACGGTGCCTGGTGCCAGACGGTGCCTGGTGCCAGACGGTGCCAGGTGCCAGACGGTGCCAGGTGCCGGAAGGTGCCAGGTGGATGTAGCCACAGAAAGGGAGGAGAATTATTTTTTAAATTTACTTAACACACATACCTGGAGTATACCTGTTGAGGGTTTTGGGGGTCAACGCCCCCGTAGCCAGGTCTGAGACCAGGCCTCATGGTGGAAAAGGGTCTGATCGACCAGGCTGTTACTGCTGGCCGCACGCAAACTGACGTACAAATCACATCCCAGTAGGTCAGGTATTGACTTCAGGTGCATGTCCAGTACCATCTTGAAGACAGCCAGGGGTCTATTGGTAATCCCCCCTATGTATGCTGGGAGGCAGTTGAACAGTCTTGGGTCCCGGACACTTACTGTGTTGTCTCTCAGTGTACTCGGTACTCGTGGCATCCCTGCTTTTCATCGGGGGAATGTTGCATGTCGTGCTGAGTCTTTTGCTTTCATATGGAGCGATTTCCGTGTGGAAGTTTGGTACCAGTCCCTCTAGGATTTTCCAAGTTTATATTATTATGTATCTCGCCTACGCTCCAGGAAACACAAATCAAGGGTCTTCAACCGTTCCCACTAATTTAGGTGCTTTATCGTACTTATGTGTGCCATGAAAGTTCCTTGTACACTCTCCAGGTCAGCAATGTCTCCTGCCTTAAGTTTTATTTAAAGCTTGGGTACACAGATACACAGATATATTATTTGCCCATAAAAGTCCATTATTAGCTTTAATTTAGGTTAAGTAACTTTATTCAGGTATTCACAAATACAGTTATATAGATTATCATGTATAACAGCATATGTGTAGAGAACCTGGGATAACCCATAAAAGTAAGACAGTGACTTATTTCCACTGGGGTCCTTTTATTACCTTATTATTATACTATAAAGGAGATAATAGCTTATTATTATATTATTAAGGAGATATACTAGGAATAGGCATAGTACTCGCTCCCATCCTATTCCTCATCCTCATATCTGACATAGACGGAGATGCAAAGCCATAGCTCCGTTTCTTCCTTTGCGGATGACACCCGGACTGCCATGACAGTGTCCTCCATCGAAGATACCAAGTAAACATCAACCAAATCTTCAAATGGGCCACTCAAAACAATATGAAATTTAACGAAGAGAAATTTCAACTACTCAGATATGAAAAACTTGAGGAAATTAAAAATGTTTCAGGGTATTCGACAAATTCTAACCATACAATAGAGCGAAAAAGTAATGTGAAGAACCTGGGAGTGATAATGTCAGAGGATCTCGCCTTCAAAGACCACAACAATGTATCTACCTCATCTCCTAGAAAAATGATAGGATGGATAATGAGAACCTTCAGAACTAGAGACGCCAATCCCATGATCGCTTGTTCTTTCTAGTCTGAAATACTGCTGTGCACTAACTGCCGCCTTCAAGGGGGCTGTCGGCAATACACTGTAGCTCTTTTGTTTACCGTCCGATTTCCTCCAGTTTTGGTGCACAAGACAAAGTGTTTTCACTCTTTCTTGAAAATATTTATCAAAAATATACCTCATGTGGAAAATACTGTATATATTTTCCAGAAATTCGGTATTTATATGTAAATACATGGCCATACTGTATTTAATAATATTTATGTCATAGAAAACGGAAAGCCTGCGTCTGCGCAGACGAGACTCGCCATCTTGGTTTTCAATTGGATACAACGTTAGTGTAATGGGAAGGAATTTTCGTGCTCTAGAGGTTAAAATTGGGCTGACACCTCTCAAATAGGAGGCGAAATTGTTGGATGCGCATTCCTGCATAACTTGAGATATCAGACGACTGGACAAGACAGCTCCATGAACCTCAGATAAGCTCTCTAGATTTGTGTATAATTCTGGCCAGTGTTTTCATAAATTTAGTTAGTGAGGTTTTTCTGAGTATGATACAACTTGATATCCAGTCAAATTGGTGAGTGATATTAAGATATATTTTCCTTCTGTTATGTATATGTGAATTTATATATAATCATTTTTTAATATACAGTCCACAAATTTATATATTTACCAGTATTCCTGGTGTATGTATAATTCATTTAATTAACAGATCCAGAGCAACTTGTGGTTATGACAGTGGTAGGTATCGAAGGGGGACATTTTTTGCGACCTAGGTGTCCCAAATTCCTACTTGTCTAACTGATAAATAATAATTTTCTGTTCATTTACTGTTATGTACATAATGATACATTCAGCTAAATGTAATTTTCCACACCTCAAACAACAACTGAGAAAATACTAACTTACTGAAAATGCCTTGTGGCCAAATTTATTCCTATATGGGACGACGTAAGGTTGTTTGGACGATTGGTGCCGAGAGAATAAAGCTATAATGTCCTCCAAATGTTTTATCTTTATTTCACAAAAAATAAAGTTTGTCAGTTCTTGGAATATTGCCCTTTACTCCCACATAAATCCCAAAATAATTGGAATATTTCCCAAAAAATCGCTTTAGAAAATAGATATTTTACAATTTCTGTGAATATTATTCCATTTAATTAAATAATAAAGGAAGAATTTTGGCCATTAGGTGAATAAGTTACTTCCGAGATATTGGCCGGGAGCGCCGGCCGGCCCCCCATCTCGAAAAAAAAAAATAGCGAAAATCGCGTTTGTTTGGGTGTATTTCTTAGTAAACTGGTGTTCTAGTGCAGTTATCCTCTTCAACACCGTTTTCTATCATTGAAGACCAAGTCATACAACAAGAAGTCGAGGGGTAACAAATTTATATCGAATATTACTGGTGGATTCTCACCATATTATGGCCTATTTTATTCAGTCTATAGTATATAACATGTTTGTATGTTATTTACAGTGTTTATTATATCATATTAGATAAATTCTGATAGATAAATAAGCCGTAGAGTTGATATATAAGCTGATATAAGCGTAATAATGAAGTGATTTCTCCTGGTACTCTCTGTAGCCGAGCGTTCAAATATGGTGCCTGGTTGGCTGGCACTCTACGGATAAGCTCCGCCTACTGTTTTATGATGCCAAATTACTTGCATGAGACAGCATGAGAAAACTGTGAGTGGGCCGAGTGACGCTGTGCTCCGCCAGGCAGGTCACCCAGGGCTGGGCTATGGATTTCTAACAACTGGGTGACAAGCTTATAACACAGGATATCGAACATCTTATTACCATACTTATTCCCAAACTTCCATATATATATATATATATATATATATATATATATATATATATATATATATATATATATATATATATATATATATATATATATATATATATATATATATTTTTTATTATCACACCGGCCGATTCCCACCAAGGCAGGGTGGCCCGAAAAAGAAAAACTTTCACCATCATTCACTCCATCACTGTCTTGCCAGAAGGGTGCTTTACACTACAGTTTTTAAACTGCAACATTAACACCCCTCCTTCAGAGTGCAGGCACTGTACTTCCCATCTCCAGGACTCAAGTCCGGCCTGCCGGTTTCCCTGAATCCCTTCATAAATGTTACTTTGCTCACACTCCAACAGCACGTCAAGTATTAAAAACCATTTGTCTCCATTCACTCCTATCAAACACGCTCACGCATGCCTGCTGGAAGTCCAAGCCCCTCGCACACAAAACCTCCTTTACCCCCTCCCTCCAACCCTTCCTAGGCCGACCCCTACCCCGCCTTCCTTCCACTACAGACTGATACACTCTTGAAGTCATTCTGTTTCGCTCCATTCTCTCTACATGTCCGAACCACCTCAACAACCCTTCCTCAGCCCTCTGGACAACAGTTTTGGTAATCCCGCACCTCCTCCTAACTTCCAAACTACGAATTCTCTGCATTATATTCACACCACACATTGCCCTCAGACATGACATCTCCACTGCCTCCAGCCTTCTCCTCGCTGCAACATTCATCACCCACGCTTCACACCCATATAAGAGCGTTGGTAAAACTATACTCTCATACATTCCCCTCTTTGCCTCCAAGGACAAAGTTCTTTGTCTCCACAGACTCCTAAGTGCACCACTCACTCTTTTTCCCTCATCAATTCTATGATTCACCTCATCTTTCATAGACCCATCCGCTGACACGTCCACTCCCAAATATCTGAATACGTTCACCTCCTCCATACTCTCTCCCTCCAATCTGATATTCAATCTTTCATCACCTAATCTTTTTGTTATCCTCATAACCTTACTCTTTCCTGTATTCACCTTTAATTTTCTTCTTTTGCACACCCTACCAAATTCATCCACCAATCTCTGCAACTTCTCTTCAGAATCTCCCAAGAGCACAGTGTCATCAGCAAAGAGCAGCTGTGACAACTCCCACTTTGTGTGTGATTCTTTATCTTTTAACTCCACGCCTCTTGCCAAGACCCTCGCATTTACTTCTCTTACAACCCCATCTATAAATATATTAAACAACCACGGTGACATCACACATCCTTGTCTAAGGCCTACTTTTACTGGGAAAAAATTTCCCTCTTTCCTACATACTCTAACTTGAGCCTCACTATCCTCGTAAAAACTCTTCACTGCTTTCAGTAACCTACCTCCTACACCATACACTTGCAACATCTGCCACATTGCCCCCCTATCCACCCTGTCATACGCCTTTTCCAAATCCATAAATGCCACAAAGACCTCTTTAGCCTTATCTAAATACTGTTCACTTATATGTTTCACTGTAAACACCTGGTCCACACACCCCCTACCTTTCCTAAAGCCTCCTTGTTCATCTGCTATCCTATTCTCCGTCTTACTCTTAATTCTTTCAATTATAACTCTACCATACACTTTACCAGGTACACTCAACAGACTTATCCCCCTATAATTTTTGCACTCTCTTTTATCCCCTTTGCCTTTATACAAAGGAACTATGCATGCTCTCTGCCAATCCCTAGGTACCTTACCCTCTTCCATACATTTATTAAATAATTGCACCAACCACTCCAAAACTATATCCCCACCTGCTTTTAACATTTCTATCTTTATCCCATCAATCCCGGCTGCCTTACCCCCTTTCATTTTACCTACTGCCTCACGAACTTCCCCCACACTCACAACTGGCTCTTCCTCACTCCTACAAGATGTTATTCCTCCTTGCCCTATACACGAAATCACAGCTTCCCTATCTTCATCAACATTTAACAATTCCTCAAAATATTCCTTCCATCTTCCCAATACCTCTAACTCTCCATTTAATAACTCTCCTCTCCTATTTTTAACTGACAAATCCATTTGTTCTCTAGGCTTTCTTAACTTGTTAATCTCACTCCAAAACTTTTTCTTATTTTCAACAAAATTTGTTGATAACATCTCACCCACTCTCTCATTTGCTCTCTTTTTACATTGCTTCACCACTCTCTTAACTTCTCTCTTTTTCTCCATATACTCTTCCCTCCTTGCATCACTTCTACTTTGTAAAAACTTCTCATATGCTAACTTTTTCTCCCTTACTACTCTCTTTACATCATCATTCCACCAATCGCTCCTCTTCCCTCCTGCACCCACTTTCCTGTAACCACAAACTTCTGCTGAACACTCTAACACTACATTTTTAAACCTACCCCATACCTCTTCGACCCCATTGCCTATGCTCTCATTAGCCCATCTATCCTCCAATAGCTGTTTATATCTTACCCTAACTGCCTCCTCTTTTAGTTTATAAACCTTCACCTCTCTCTTCCCTGATGCTTCTATTCTCCTTGTATCCCATCTACCTTTTACTCTCAGTGTAGCTACAACTAGAAAGTGATCTGATATATTTGTGGCCCCTCTATAAACATGTACATCCTGAAGTCTACTCAACAGTCTTTTATCTACCAATACATAATCCAACAAACTACTGTCATTTCGCCCTACATCATATCGTGTATACTTATTTATCCTCTTTTTCTTAAAATATGTATTACCTATAACTAAACCCCTTTCTATACAAAGTTCAATCAAAGGGCTCCCATTATCATTTACACCTGGCACCCCAAACTTACCTACCACACCCTCTCTAAAAGTTTCTCCTACTTTAGCATTCAAGTCCCCTACCACAATTACTCTCTCACTTGGTTCAAAGGCTCCTATACATTCACTTAACATCTCCCAAAATCTCTCTCTCTCCTCTGCATTCCTCTCTTCTCCAGGTGCATACACGCTTATTATGACCCACTTCTCGCATCCAACCTTTACTTTAATCCACATAATTCTTGAATTTACACATTCATATTCTCTTTTCTCCTTCCATAACTGATCATTTAACATTACTGCTACCCCTTCCTTTGCTCTAACTCTCTCAGATACTCCAGATTTAATCCCATTTATTTCCCCCCACTGAAACTCTCCTACCCCCTTCAGCTTTGTTTCGCTTAGGGCCAGGACATCCAACTTCTTTTCATTCATAACATCAGCAATCATCTGTTTCTTGTCATCCGCACTACATCCACGCACATTTAAGCAACCCAGTTTTATAAAGTTTTTCTTCTTCTCTTTTTTAGTAATTGTATACAGGAGAAGGGGTTACTAGCCCATTGCTCCCGGCATTTTAGTCGCCTCATACGACACGCATGGCTTACGGAGGAAAGATTCTTTTCCACTTCCCCATGGACAATAGAAGAAATAAAAAAGAACAAGAGCTATTTAGAAAAAGGAGAAAAACCTAGATGTATGTATATATATATATGCATGTGTGTGTCTGTGAAGTGTGACCAAAGTGTAAGTAGGAGTAGCAAGATATCCCTGTTATCTTAGCGTGTTTATGAGACAGAAAAAGAAACCAGCAATCCTACCATCATGCAAAACAGTTACAGGTTTTTGTTTCACAGTCATCTGGCAGGATGGTAGTACTTCCCTGGGTGGTTGCTGTCTACCAACCTACTACCTATATATATATATATATATATATATATTTATATATATATATATATATATATATATATATATATATATATATATATATATATATATATATATATATATATATATATATATATATATATATATATATATATATATATATATATATATATATATATATATATATATATATATATATATATATATATATATATATATATATATATATATATATATATATATATATATATATATATATATATATATATATATATATATATATATATATATATATATATATATATATATATATATATATATATATATATATATATATATATATATATATATATATATATATATATATATATATATATATAAAATAAGTCCCTTTTCGTTCCCGATATATACTTACATCAATTCTCTCAGAAAACTATTTAATCTTTTCTTTCTCTGATTTTTATACTGTGGAAAATACTGTATATATTTTCCAGAAATACAGTAGTTATATGTAAATAGATGGCCATACTGTATTTAAAAGAATTATATTATGGAAAATGGGAAACTGGACCTGCACCTGCGCAGACGAGAGTCGCCATTTTGTTTGAATTGAATAACACGTTGTGAATAATGGGAAGAATTTTTCGTGCTCTAGAGGTTAAAACTGGGCTGACACCTCTCAAATAGGAGGCGAAATTGTTGGATGTGCATTCCTGCTTGTCCAGTGCCAGCTTGAAGACTGCCAGGGGTCTGTTGGTAATCCCCCTTATGTGTGCTGGGAGGCAGTTGAACAGTCTCGGGCCCCTGACACTTATTGTATGGTTTCTTAACGTGCTAGTGACACCCCTGCTTTTCATTGGGGGGATGTTGCATCGCCTGCCAAGTCTTTTGCTTTCGTAGTGAGTGATTTTCGTGTGCAAGTTCGGTACTAGTCCCTCTAGGATTTTCCAGGTGTATATAATCATGTATCTCTCCCTTCTGCGTTCCAGGGAATACAGGTTCAGGAACCTCAAGCGCTCCCAGTAATTGAGGTGTTTTATCTCCGTTATGTGCGCCGTGAAGGTTCTCTGTACATTTTCTAGGTCAGCAATTTCACCTGCCTTGAAAGGTGCTGTTAGTGTGCAGCAATATTCCAGCCTAGATAGAACAAGTGACCTGAAGAGTGTCATCATAGGCTTGGCCTCCCTAGTTTTGAAGGTTCTCATTATCCATCCTGTCATTTTTCTAACAGATGCGATTGATACAATGTTATGGTTCTTGAAGGTGAGATCCTCCGACATGATCACTCCCAGGTCTTTGACGTTGGTGTTTCGCTCCATTTTGTGGCCAGAATTTGTTTTGTACTCTGATGAAGATTTAATTTCCTCGTGTTTACCATATCTGAGTAATTGAAATTTCTCATCGTTGAACTTCATATTGTTTTCTGCAGCCCACTGAAAGATTCGGTTGATATCCGCCTGGAGCCTTGCAGTGTCTGCAATGGAAGACACTGTCATGCAGATTCGGGTGTCATCTGGAAAGGAAGACACGGTGCTGTGGCTGACATCCTTGTCTATGTCGGATATGAGGATGAGGAACAAGATGGGAGCGAGTACTGTGCCTTGTGGAACAGAGCTTTTCACCGTAGCTGCCTCGGACTTTACTCTGTTGACGACTATTCTCTGTGTTCTGTTAGTGAGGAAATTATAGATCCATCGACCGACTTTTCCTGTTATCCCTTTAGCACGCATTTTGTGCGCTATTACGCCATGGTCACACTTGTCGAAGGCTTTTGCAAAGTCTGTATGTATTACATCAGCATTCTTTTTATCTTCTAGTGCATTTAGGACCTTGTCGTAGTGATCCAATAGTTGAGACAGACAGGAGCGACCTGTTCTAAACCCATGTTGCCCTGGGTTGTGTAACTGATGGGTTTCTAGATGGGTGGTGATCTTGCTTCTTAGGGCCCTTTCAAAGATTTTTATGATATGGGATGTTAGTGCTATCGGCCTGTAGTTCTCTGCTGTTGCTTTACTGCCCCCTTTGTGGAGTGGGGCTATGTCTGTTGTTTTTAGTAACTGTGGGACGACCCCCGTGTCCATGCTCCCTCTCCATAGGATGGAAAAGGGTCGTGATAGGGGCTTCTTGCAGTTCTTGATGAACACGGAGTTCCATGAGTCTGGCCCTGGGGCAGAGTGCATGGGCATGTCATTTATCGCCTGTTCGAAGTCATTTGGCGTCAGGATAACATCGGATAGGCTTGTGTTAACCAAATTTTGTGGCTCTCTCATAAAAAATTCGTTTTGATCTTCGACTCTCAGTCTGGTTAGCGGCTTGCTAAAAACTGAGTCATATTGGGACTTGAGTAGCTCACTCATTTCCTTGCTGTCATCTGTGTAGGACCCATCTTGTTTAAGTAGGGGCCCAATACTGGATGTTGTTGTCTAACTGATAAATAATAATTATCTATGCTCATTTACTGTTATGTATATAATGATACATTCAGATAAATGCAATTTTCCACATTCAATTTGCCCGTTGGTCCTTCTTGAACCGGAGGTAATTAGTGAAGTCATTAATTAGTTAATTACTTAATAATTATATGTGAAATAACAGAAGGAGGTGGATGTTCAGTTCACAAATTTACTTAATGTGTAGTGGATTATAATTATTACAATATTAATTTGGATAAGTCAAGTGTGGCTAAAGATTATATTAATGTGTATCAGTGTATGTGTAATTGATAAGCCAAGTGTGAAAATTTGTGTGGACTGCCTCCAAGTGAGTCGCCTACCCTGGCAAACTCTGTTGACACCGAGCTCTGAGGTGGGTACCTCAGCCTCACAAGTGGCTTATAGGACAGATTTTCACAAATGATTGACGTTGCAAGAAACTCACCTGCATGCACATATAAAGGACTAACTTACTTGGTGTTGCAGCATATATCCTGATTTTCAACTTCCCTAAGCCTAGCCTTAGCCCCATTGGACTTCCCCTCAGAAAACACATGCAACCGGGAGCCTAATTCCTGCAATATTCAATCGTTATTAGTGACCTGCCTGCACCTCAGAAATTCCTATATCCAAGAGGGTGTGTATCCCCTAGTACAACTATGCAGACACGTACACTAGCTTCTACATAGACGAGAGACACTGGTACTTACTGGGCATGCACTCCCATCTGCAACACAGGCCCACAGATCAAACTCACTCACAATTCTCCCCAGACACTGGCCAGAAATCTACGAGATAAAGTGGAGGTCTTGTCTTACTGTATGGGCCTGACAGAGGTCATCTACGGTACATCGAGGTGCCTCTACCAGATTTCCCCAGGTCTCAAATGTGAAGACACATGGGGGCGCACTGTCTGCTGATCACGGCACGTCTCGTCCAGTTGGTGTCTGTCTTAAGAAGAACGAGCTGGTCTCTCTTCCAGACCCTCGTCTCTTTGTTCAAACTAGGGCTGCCAGTTCTCCCTAGCTAACTTATCCTAGTGTTTGCCTACATTATCGGTCTATTACTACCTAGGTTAAGGTCTTAGGTCTACATTATTATTATCTACAGTTGCCTTAGTAAACCTAATATTAATATACTAACAGTAAAACTACCTACTCCTTCCCTGAAGGGTAAATCTATAAATTAAATAAGCTTACCAACAATCCACGCCAACTAGAGAGAATGCTGTTTGTTTGAGAGGGTTTAAGGGCCACCCAGCTCAGCCATCCCATTACGGCTATGCTGGGACCCCTTCGTACGTCGTATCTGTCCTGTGGAACTTTAGGGACCAAATAAATTTCCACACCAAGTGTAACTAATTATATTAATGTGTATAATATTAATTTGCTATGCCAAATTCTGGCAAGGATTTATATTAATTTGTATAATATTAATTTTGATAAGCCAAGGCTGGCTAAGGGTTTGTTTTAATGTACATTTAAAATTTATATAATTTTCTTACATATAATTGCTAAGCTCAGGTAGCTAGGATTTATTCAAAGGTAAGTTGTACTATTTACCTTCATAAAGTGCATAATTTAGTACATAATCAGTGTTATTAAGTTGAATTTAATACATTGCATCATGGCTGAAAATGAGGAAATTAATATAGAAGACAAACATATGGAATATAGAGCAAAGAAAGCATCATTGCAAGCTAGAAAGGGTCTTGTAACCAAGGCATATAATAAATGTTTGGAATTAATGAATCAAGAAACTGTGAATACTGATGATTTAAAATTGTATTTAGATGCTTTAGGTAATAGATATGATTCATACAAATTATATTACAACAAATATGAAGGAGATTTGTTAGTAAACTGTGTAGATGAAACTGAAGTAGATCTCATGATTAATCAGTATTATGAATTAGAAGAAAAGATTTTTTCTTGTAAAAGTCAGGCTTTGAATAAATTAAAATGCATAAACCAGGCAGTTGGTCAGTCTGCTCCAACAAATAATATGTCTTTGCCAAAACTCCCAGAATTATGTTTACCTGTATTTAATCCTGGTGAAAATTGGGAGGAATTTTGGTCAATTTTTAAAGCAGCTGTGCATGACAGGAGTGACCTAGCCTGTGTAACTAAATTATTTTACCTCAAAGGACAGGTAAGAGGAGATGCTCACATACTCATACAAGCCTTTCCCAATGTAGATGACTCTTACAAGGAAGCAGTTGACTTGTTGAAGATCACTTATGGTAATATAGAACAAAGTAGGTTGGATCTAGTGAATATCATTGTTAATTTAAAATCTCCAGATCACACTTTCAAAGGTTTACAGCAGTTTAGAGTAAAACTGGAGAGCACTCTCAAAACTTTAAGTAATAAATATAATCTGAAGAAATCAGACTGGTTATTGAGTGCCATGGTACAGAATAAATTAAACTATAAAACACTTGAATACCTCTCGAATAAATATCACAAGGGTCATTTTGGTCTGGAGGAAATAAGACTAGTTCTACAAGAATTAATTGTTCAGTTGCAGACCAGCCAACCAACTCATTTTAAAGTTGCAACACATAATAACTCTGAGGTATCTGTCAAAAAATTATCCCAATGGTAATAATCAAAATTCATTTCCTAAAAATAGTTGCATAGGTGCATATCAATTAGCAGGAATCAGAAATAATGATTCTCCACAAGGTAAGAAGAATAAGTACCCTCCTAAGAGTAGCCCAGTTAATAAGAAACCAGTCAGAGAAAAGAGAGATTGTCTTTTCTGCAAGGGTACTCATTTTTCTAAGAATTGCAATGCATACAATTCATGGAATGATAAAGTTGAAAGATTGGAGGAACTTGACAGATGTATCAGGTGTTTAGGTAATCACAATGTAAAGGATTGTCATGCCAAATTAAACAACTGTTATCAATGTCACAAAGGAAGACACCATATAGTCATGTGTAAATTTCTATATGATAATGTTGATAATAATGATAATGTTGACAATCCTGACACTACAGTGGCTTATGTAAAAATTGCTGCTAATGTTAATAATGATGGTTTTGCTGAAGTAGCCTTACTTGTGTTACAGGTAAAAATTGATGATAAAAGGCATAAATCAAAAATTGTAAATGCATTATTGGACCAGGGATCCCAGCGTACTTTCATAAAACGTAAATGTCTTGATGGTATGAAAGTACAGATGGGAGATCCCACAACTTTAAAATTATCTGGTTTTCTCTCAGATAAAAGGGCTCAATTGTATGACACTGTTTATGTAACTGTCAGGTTGGGCAATGAGAAAAAGCGTGTTAATGCAGTAATTGTAGATAGACTTCCAGAGAAAATATCTACAGTAGGACTTAGTAAAGCTACAGAAAGACTTTCACATAATGTAAATTTAGCACCTTCTGGTGTAAGTGATGATTCTGTAGGCCCAATAAATATTTTGATAGGTAGTGACTATTATGCCTCCTTTGTAAAGGGTATGGTAAAGAAATATGGTCTCACCCTTTTGAAGACTGCAGGAGGCCATGTAATGTATGGTAGGTTTCCTCGTAACAATAATTCATGACTGGAGGAAACTACAAATACCATAACTGTGTGTCTTACTCATGAAATCGTACCCCAGTATAATTCTTCCATAGAGGATGGTGTTGAGCCAGTGCATAAATTGTGGGAATTAGACAGCATTGGAATAAATATAAATGAAGAAAGTCCAGACGATTCTTTAACTCAAGAACAATACCTGAGAGATGTAAAATTTGAATCTGGACAATACTGGGTACGACTTTCGTGGAGATTGAACCATCCAGAATTGCCCACTAATTACAGAATGGCATATGGACAATTAAAGGCTCAGCTCCACGAACTGAGTAAGACACCAGAATTGTTAATTGCCTATAATGATATAATTGCTGAACAATTAATTAATAAATTTATAGAAGAGGTACCTCCTGAGCAAGCCAAAATTTATGGTCACTATTTGTCCCATTACGGAGCGAAGAAGGATTCTAAGACCACTCCTTTGAGGATTGTGTTTAATTGTAGTGCCAGGAGTAACAAAAATGTACCTAGTTTAAATGACTGTTTCATGACAGGTCCGTCGTTGACGGAAAAATTAGGAGATATCTCATTAAATTTCAGAGTGAAGCATTATGCCTTTACGGCTGACATAAGTAAAGCTTTCCTAAGAGTGGGTTTACAAGAGGCTAACCGGGATTGTACCCGCTTCTTATGGCCTGAGAATCCTATTGACCCACTTGGCACTCTGAAAACCTTTTGCTTTAGGAGCGTATTATTTGGTACTACATCCAGTCCGTTCCTACTTCAAGTGACGATAAATGCACACCTTAAATGTATGGAAAGTCCATTGAGTAAAGTAATGAGCAAACAATTTTATGTGGATAATTTCCTGGGTGTGACGTCAACTAAAGAGGAACTGTTAATGACTTATGGAGAGGCTAATGAAGTAATGCAAAGTGCAAATATGCCTCTGAGGGAATGGAATAGTAATTCGTCCAAATTAAAGGACAAAATAAGTAAAGATTACCCTGGAGATGAAGTGCCAAAATGTAGTAATGTATTGGGATTAACTTGGGATACTGAGAGAGATTTGTTAATGTTAAAACCTGATAATTACAGTATGCCCAATAAATTAACTAAGAGAGTTTTGCTTTCTGAAGTTTCCAAATGTTTTGATCCACTAGGTTTAGTGTCACCCCTTACTATAAGAGGGAAATTATTAATACAGGAAGCATGGAAACTTGAATGTGCTTGGGATGAAATTCTACCTGAGGAATTCATTAACAGGTGGGATGAATTAATTGGTGATTATGAGAAAATTCCAATGTTGGAGTTTCCACACCAGGTGGCCAATCCAAATGGTAAAAATGTACTCCACATTTTTTGTGATGCTTTAAAATTGGCATATGGAGCAGTTGCTTACCTTCAATGTAATAGTGTTATTTCTCTTGTTATGTCTAAGGTTAAAGTGTCCCCAATTAAATCATGTACCTTACCTCAGTTGGAGTTAACAGCCATTTATGTAGGTGTCAAATTAGCTAATTATATAAGAAATAAGTTGCAGGAGATAAATATTAGCGACACTGTAATTTGGTCTGATAATGAGGTATCCTTACAATGGATTCGTAATGGAAACAGAAAAATTGTGTACGTACAAAACAGAGTCGCTGAAATTAATCAGATGCAAGAGAAGTATAATAGTTTGGGTCAGCATATGTTAACATTTAATCATATTCCTGGTGAGGAGAATCCAGCTGATTTCTTGTCTCGAGGATTACCTTATGCTAAATTTGTAAATGCTGTATCATGGTTTAAAGGACCGAGCTGGTTGGTAAATAAAGCTAAATGGCCTGTACAAAAGGCATATATTGCTCCTGTTGCAATTACTGTGACCACCACTCCAATAGTTTGTCCTCCCTTAGCCACTGATATAAATAGGTATTCTTCTTTACCCAAACTAATCAATGTAACTAAGTTGGTGTTTAAATTTCTAAACAAGATGAATATTTCATTTAAGTTTTCACATCCTCTTGAATATTGGATAAAGAGGGTACAGGAGGAAATCTATGGAAATGAGATTAAATTGATGATGGAAAGAAAAATTGTGAAAGGTTCCATAATAGAGAAATTGGGGCTGTATTTAGATAACAATGTAATTAGGTGCAGAGGTAGGTTACAAAATGCTGAATTGGGTGATTATGTTAAACACCCTATCTTACTGCCCAAAACTCATCATCTAACAAATTTAATTGTTCTAAATGCCCATAAAAATGTAATGCATGGTGGGGTACAAGATACCTTAAATTGTCTTAGGGAAACTTTCTGGATTCTACAAGGACGGCAAAGTGTAAAAAGGTGATTAAATCTTGTGTAATATATCTCCGTGTGGATGCCAGATCCTATATGTACCCAGGTCCTCCACCATTACCAAATGAGCAATTTGAGTCGTTTAGCAACGAAGTCCGCCCGGCCGCAGTGTGGAAAATACTGTATATATTTTCCAGAAATACAGTAGTTATATGTAAATAGATGGCCATACTGTATTTAAAAGAATTATATTATGGAAAAAGGGAAAGTGGACCTGCACCTGCGCAGACGAGAGTCGCCATTTTGTTTGAATTGAATAACATGTGAATAATGGGAAGAATTTTTCGTGCTCTAGAGGTTAAAATTGGGCTGACACCTCTCAAATAGGAGGCGAAATTGTTGGATGCGCATTCCTGCATAACTTGAGATATCAGGCAAATGGACAAGACAGCTCCAGGAATCTCAGATAAGTCTTGTATAGTAACTCTGGCCAGTGTTATTTTCATAGACAGAGAGGTTTTCTGAGTATGATACACCTTGATTTCCAGTCAAATTGGTGAGTGTTATGATTAAGATACATTCTCCTTCTGTTATATAAATGTGTATTTATATATAATAATTTTTTAAATTAATATACAGTCCACAAATTTATATATTTACCAGCATTTCTGGTGATGTATAATTCATTTAATTAATAGGTCCAGAGCAACTTGTGGTTATGACAGTGGTAGGTATCGAAGGGGGACATTTTTTGCGACCTAGGTGTCCCAAATTCCTACTTGTCTAACTGATAAATAATAATTATCTATGTTCATTTACTGTTATGTATATAATGATACATTCAGATAAATGCAATTTTCCAAGCTAACCTTAATCTTAAATTCTTACAAACTTACTTTAGATTTTAGAAAAGGGAGAGGTAAAGAGAAAGAGAGAGAGAGAGAGAGAGAGAGAGAGAGAGAGAGAGAGAGAGAGAGAGAGAGAGAGAGAGAGAGAGAGAGAGAGAGAGAGAGAGTATATTTCTTCACCCCAGGACACTACCGAACACTTGGAAACCTGTCAACACTATACATTCAAAATTCACAACTTCCTCTCGTCCTTTGTTATTTACTGTCATCGACAAAGAGCATCTTGCAATTACTCCATCCTTATCTGAAGATTTTTATTATACTTAAACCACACAAGTCAATTAAATATAACATAATCAGCTTTAAGTAATTACAACTTTCCAACTCACTTCCCTCATCGAAGTACAGCAGCAATAACGTACATTGTTAACGCAGGCTGCTTTGTTTAACGATAGCTAACTCTACAGGTCTTTAAAGGCATTTACGTTCAACCTGACCACTAAAACACAACCAAATTGCCACCATTCTCATATAGTGGAAAGAGATCACCATCACTACTCATATAAATACCTGGGAAATGATATAGTACTCTTTGGGAAATTTAAAACAGTGTATTATACAGATAAGAAAATATAAGAAACACAGAATACTCTAAACAGTTTGTTGTCTTGTAGTGGAACTCTGTTAGGTTCCACGCAAGCCCAATATCAGCCCTGCCTCAGGATCTGCTTCAGCACTGCCTCTTCATTTAGCCTCAGTTCGATAGTCTGGAGCAATTTAACTGTCTTTAATTTAACCTCTGGTTATAAGAGGTCAACCTCCATTTGTAGCATGACAATACCTCCAATCAGAACCCGAACTCAAGTTTTCCATGGAAATTCCGGCCATACCCTTTATATCAGTACAAGCTCACGAAATTGCAGTAACGCTATTCTAAACAAATCACAGAATTGGTGGGGCTCAAACCCATGGCAAGCAAGTCGTAAAACTCGGAGGTCAGTGTATTATCCACTGCACCACTCTGGCCTATTAAGATTTATCCAATTAATACTCTTCATATGGCCTGTGAGTTTTATGGCTTATTTATTATGGATTCGAACCTCACCTGTAAAGTGGTTTGTTTGTCATCCTTTTATTATAATTTCGTGAGTCACGATCACGGCTTTTAAGGGGCTTGAGTTAGAGTCCGCTACAGCCACTATCGTGTTAGATTAATCTGTAAAAAACCTGCATTGTAGTCACAGTGGAGCCCAGGTTAATCTTCCTCACACTAATCTTGCAAAGAAATAAAATCTTCATCTTCATCATTTTCTTTATATGCTTGGGACCGGAAGAGTTTTGGATTTCCGATTTCTTCGGATTTTTGAATATTTGTGTATTGGCTTCTATAAAATAGAATGTGAATGGAACAAAAGTCTAAACATCGCTTACCGTCGAAGACGCTATTTTTTTCAACCCCCAAAATATTGTAAAAAATATACGTTCCAACATCTTGGAGGCCAAAAGTTACGTTGCTGACAGACGTCAACCTACACCTAGAGAAGTGTCTCCATACTAGACAGTAATCTAAGCTCCTGTATGTCACACAGTAATAAATCATGTAAACTAGTTTCTGTAAAATGATGAATAAATAACAAAACTAATCATAAATAATCGTATAAATTCGTTGAGCCTCAGCAGCGGTAAGTTAACCCTTAAACGGTCCAAACGTATATATACGTTTTTTCAACATCTGAAAGTATGTAAAAAACTGTAGATCTTCTTTCTTGTTTTACATTTGAAAACGTGTAAAAAAAACTTTTATCTACATTTTTTTTTGCTATATTTGAAAATATGTAAAAAAAAGTAGATCTACTCTTGTAGCAGTACGAATTTGAACGTCGATTTGTTTGGACCGTTTAAGGGTTTTAAGGTAAACCAGACGATGGAGTGATTGAGTCGGTAGTATCAGTAGGCTAACTGACCTATTTACCATCAAACAACTTTTAATATATAAATAACAAAAAGGCACAATACCGTGACTGGAACGATACAGGAAGCTTCTCTCTTTTATGTGCGGGTTATTTGTGTAACTTTTAATATAAATGTTACTCACTTAAAACGATTTCGATATTAAGAGAACATTACCAGATATATAAATCAAACGCCGGGTCGCCATCTGGAGAAGACCCGGGCCGGAAGTACCGGCAAATCCCTAATGAATGAATACAAAGCAAAAGCAAAATTGTGGTAGGTTAAAAGGGGGTTCAAATAACGATGGACTCTGGTATACAGGAGTAATACACAAAAACTGCCAGTTATATATTGTAGATTTATTTTGGTTGTGTTGCAATACAAATGTACTCTTATTAAATAGTAAAATCAATAAACTTTTAAAGATTAACATGATTTTTTTCAGAACGCATGAAAAAATCATCATAAATCAACCTGCTGTCCGAGCCGTAGACACAGCCACTCGTACGCATCTGGACACTGTATAGAAAGAGAACACTGCGGTTAGGTCCAGTTTTGGATCGACACCATGCCTAACCCTTCTAGGGTAGGGTAGGTGCCTGAGCCCGAGCCTTTAGCTCATAAGACTGTCATTCCCATTAGCCCCCTTGGGGCGGGGATGGCAGACCAGAGAGGCCTAGCTTGTGGCTAGGCCTGGGGACAATTAGTCCCAAAGATGAGGAGGTACTTGTGCCTCCTCCCATGGGAGACTTAGGTCTCAGACATTCCCTAAAGAGGGAGCCAAGGCCGGGCCACCACTTGGAAAAGGCCCGGGCCGGGAGAATACCGGCTAATATTTAATAATAATAGATCCAGTTCTCGTTCTGAACGGGACTCACGTGAGTGATAGTGTTCTACAAATGTTCAAATGCAACTAAACTGAGCGGCAGTGAACAACACAAAAATACTTCCAAGCACAACAACTGAAGAACAATTCAGTACACAAAGACAAACAATGTTTGAGTTTGAATAACTAGTCGATAATGTAAGAAGAACAGAAATATATCTTTGTTCATCGCTGAATATTATTCATTACGAGTCGCTGACCACGTAAGTTAACTCTGCAAACAACATTGTGCTGATACTTCTGGATATAAGAACCTATTAAGCTAGGAATTGGGATTTAGCAGATCTAGAAAAATCTCCTTTATCTTGGCGCGTTTTTTTTTTTTCACGCTGTTTCACGTAAATGTAACTGGTTTTTAGGCTTCGTGATCAGCAGATGTTTTATCAGCACTTATCTAAATATTTAATCCCCTCAAGAGAGGTTCCTTGACGCTGGTGAGGGGCTCTTAATCTAGGGAATTGGATCTGTGCACCAGTTCCCTGAGTTAAGCCTGAATACCTTCCATCCCCCCCCCACCACAGGCGCTGAATAATCCTACGGGTTTAGCGCTTCCCCATTATTATAATAATATAAATATTTAATGGTGTGCCTTTTCTTAAATTTTTGTGACCAGTCTGCTGTGTATTTACAATTACTTTCAATATTAAGTTCGTTATGATAGATTTTTTTTTGTTTGCATATGCTGACCCTGACACTGACCAATCCACTCCATCAGTAAGATAATATTTATTCGGATTTTTAACCCAGAGAGTTAGCCATCCAGGATAACCTAAGGAAGTCAGTGCGTCATCGAGGACTGTATAATTTCCACTGTGGTCCCTCAATCTTGGCCTCTAGGATGCGACCCACACCAGTCGACTAACACCCATGTTGAGAAGTAGTTTACCAGCTAAGATTAAAGATTAATTATACGGGGAACTTAGCTTGGTAAGATAGCTCATCGCCTGCACAGCCGCCTCTGCAGGCGAGGTCTTGAGAAGTCGTAACCACCTCGCAATGGGCTGAAATGGAAATGTCTTAATAATAAATTACCTCTAAGGGGTATTATGTCAGCATATATCAGACACTGATTGCTGACAAAACTTATGTGTGTGGACTCAAAGGTCCACTTCTCACCGGGTTTTATGATAAGTAACTAATTTGCAACTTGTACTCAACTGCGCGGTCAATTGTACTCATTACAAATCAGTACACTTACCTGGGTATATGTATCTGACCCGTAGTTACGCCCAGATATTCTTTTGACTCTCAGTAGAGTCAAAAGTAATCTAACCTCACAGCGTCCTACGCCGCTGCAATGCCCCTCGAACATAAAAGAAAAAGCTGACCTAGTACTTTTTGCTTCCTTGCCAAACTTCCTCCATGAATCAAAGCAGAATGCTTGATTCTTGCCGTCTTAAGTATATACAACAATGTACACTATCTTTACCATGGTAATAAAGTGAGAGCAGGATTTTCCTTAATTGTCCTGCTTAGGTAAGAGATGGACTGTCTCTTATTAAACGACGCTGCAACACGACTCTTGCAAGGAGCGGCGGTCGCTTGACCACGTCACATACTCGTACTGCATCTGGGATCAATTAATTGCTGTAGCAGTAAGCAAGATGCTTGCCTCTTCTGAGACGGCTGGGCCCCTCAGGGCTGAAAGGGGCTGAAGGGGGCTAATACCCCCCTCTGGAGAAAATTTCTCCACAACCCAGGTACCTACTTACTGCTAGGTGAATATGGAGAGCGGGTGTAAGCATACATGCCCAGCATTTCCGCCCGTTTAGTGCATCGAACCATCGTCACTTAGTGTTCACGTGAGGCGAGAACATTACCAGCCAGGTCACGGAACATCTTCATTTTCCCTCCATGCAATGTTGTTCTATTTTTCATTAACTTCTGTTCTTCACTTTCAGCATAGAACTTCAACAATTTGTTCTTTTGTTTCTTTAGGTGGTAGACAGCGGTTGTTACAACACAAACACCTCAGAGAGGTGGTACACAGCGGTTGTTACAACACAAACACCTCAGACAGGTGGTACACAGCGGTTGTTACAACACAAACACCTCAGACAGGTGGTACACAGCGGTTGTTACAACACAAACACCTCAGACAGGTGGTACACAGCGGTTGTTTCAACACAAACACCTCAGACAGGTGGTAGACAGCGGTTGTTACAACACAAACACCTCAGACAGGTGGTACAAAGCGGTTGTTTCAACACAAACACCTCAGACAGGTGGTACACAGCGGTTGTTTCAACACAAACACCTCAGACAGGTGGTATACAGCGGTTGTTTCAACACAAACACCTCAGACAGGTGGTACACAGCGGTTGTTACACAAACACCTCTGACAGGTGGTACAAAGCGGTTGTTTCAACACAAACACCTCAGACAGGTGGTACAAAGCGGATGTTTCAACACAAACACCTCAGACAGGTGGTATACAGCGGTTGTTTCAACACAAACACCTCAGACAGGTGGTACACAGCGGTTGTTACAACAAACACCTCAGACAGGTGGTACACAGCGGTTGTTACAACACAAACACCTCAGACAGGTGGTACACAGCGGTTGTTTCAACACAAACACCTCAGACAGGTGGTACACAGCGGTTGTTACAACACAAACACCTCAGACAGGTGGTACACAGCGGTTGTTACAACACAAACACCTCTGACAGGTGGTAGACAGTGGTTGTTACAACACAAACACCTCAGACAGGTGGTAGACAGTGATTGCTTCAACAAACACCTCAAACAGGTGGTAGACAGTGATTGCTTCAACAAACACCTCAGACAGGTGGTAGACAGTGATTGTTTCAACAAACACCTCAAACAGGTGGTAGACAGTGATTGCTTCAACAAACACCTCAGACAGGTGGTAGACAGTGATTGCTTCAACAAACACCTCAGACAGGTGGTAGACAGTGATTGTTTCAACAAACACCTCAAACAGGTGGTAGACAGTGATTGCTTCAACAAACACCTCAGACAGGTGGTCTCAGACAGGTGGTAGACAGTGGTTGTTATAACAAACACCTCAGACAGGTGGTAGACAGTGGTTGTTTCAACAAACACCTCAGACAGGTGGTCTCAGACAGGTGGTAGACAGTGGTTGTTTCAACAAACACCTCAGACAGGTGGTCTCAGACAGGTGGTAGACAGTGATTGTTTCAACAAACACCTCAGACAGGTGGTAGACAGTGGTTGTTACAACAAACACCTCAGACAGGTGGTAGACAGTGGTTGTTACAACAAACACCTCAGACAGGTGGTAGACAGTGGTTGTTACAACAAACACCTCAGACAGGTGGTAGACAGTGGTTGTTACAACAAACACCTCAGACAGGTGGTAGACAGTGGTTGTTACAACAAACACCTCAGACAGGTGGTAGACAGTGGTTGTTACAACAAACACCTCAGACAGGTGGTAGACAGTGGTTGTTACAACAAACACCTCAGACAGGTGGTAGACAGTGTTTGTTTCAACAAACACCTCAGACAGGTGGTAGACAGTGGTTGTTACAACAAACACCTCAGACAGGTGGTAGACAGTGTTTGTTTCAACAAACACCTCAGACAGGTGGTAGACAGTGTTTGTTTCAACAAGCACCTCAGACAGGTGGTAGACAGTGATTGTTTCAACAAACACCTCAGACAGGTGGTAGACAGTGGTTGTTACAACAAACACCTCAGACAGGTGGTAGACAGTGTTTGTTTCAACAAGCACCTCAGACAGGTGGTAGACAGTGATTGTTTCAACAAGCACCTCAGACAGGTGGTAGACAGTGGTTGTTTCAACAAACACCTCAGACAGGTGGTAGACAGTGATTGTTTCAACAAACACCTCAGACAGGTGGTAGACAGTGTTTGTTTCAACAAGCACCTCAGACAGGTGGTAGACAGTGGTTGTTTCAACAAACACCTCAGACAGGTGGTAGACAGTGATTGTTTCAACAAACACCTCAGACAGGTGGTAGACAGTGTTTGTTTCAACAAGCACCTCAGACAGGTGGTAGACAGTGATTGCTTCAACAAACACCTCAGACAGGTGGTAGACAGTGATTGTTTCAACAAACACCTCAGACAGGTGGTAGACAGTGGTTGTTACAACAAACACCTCAGACAGGTGGTAGACAGTGTTTGTTTCAACAAGCACCTCAGACAGGTGGTAGACAGTGTTTGTTTCAACAAGCACCTCAGACAGGTGGTAGACAGTGGTTGTTACAACAAACACCTCAGACAGCCCCTGCTCACTTGCATCACTCTCAGAATTTTCCCACAACTTGACTTTCTGTGTTATACATAAACAGAAATGCTTAATCTTTTTCTTTTCATTATTACTCTTAGGTCTTTCCGACATTTTCAACAATATTTTCACACCACAGATCACAAAACACGCAGTAATCAGTGAGTAATTGTTGCTGCTCCAGCATATGTTGTGTTGAATGATCCATTTGTGGCTCGTCACGTCAACCTGAAAAAGTTTAGGGTTTTGGCCCCTCAGGGAAGGTTCCTTGATCTTGTTGACGGGCTCTTGATTTAAATAATTGGATCTGTGCTCCAGTTCCTCGAATTAAACCTGAATGCCTTCCACATCCCCCCCCCAGGCGCTGTATAGTCCTACGAGTTTAGCGCTTCCCCTTGATTATAATAATAATAATAATAATAATTAGGATTTTGGAGTTTTTCGGATTTTGGAATTTCGGATAAAGGATTCTCTACTGTAATAGGCATCAAGAACGGGCACCTTTAAGAGGTTTCCTGATTTTTTTTAAATCCTCCAACTTTTCTATTTTATTTCGCCCATAAGACAACAACTCTTTGTTATTATTAATTTTGGGCTCTTTATATGCTAATTAATTTTTTTGCCAAATTTAAAAAATAAATAAGCAATATCAAATATTTTTCTTAGAGGATTGCAGAGAATTTTAAATATATTACAGATTAAAAAAAAAATACCGCAAAACAATATAAATTCGAGATTTTATAGTTTTTTAAATTTAACGATGACTCTAATTTCAGGGAAGTTTATTTTCAAGTGACAGGTAGAGACAGCCTCCTCAGATTTCAACAGTCGCGTATCCTCCTTGTACTGCTGTCATTTTGCCGATTTTAATCTGGAAATGGTGCAGTATTATTTTTCGTTATTGCATTACAGTGACTTGATGCCGGTGGGGGGCTGCTCTCGATCCAAGGAACTGGAATTGTCTTTCCGTAGCTTGGGTTGAATTTGAATGCCTCTCATTCCAC
>NC_091303.1:47431820-47484499 GCF_038502225.1 Cherax quadricarinatus | reverse complement strand
CATCTTAGGGACAAGATTGGAGCCCAGGACCAAAAATTCATTGACGGAGCAATGATCTGGGATAATCTAACGGGCTCAGAAACCAGACCTGCTCCCCCCAACAACTACAAACAATCGCACTGGGATGGTCCAATAGTGGAAAATATAGCCTCAACGATGCTTCAGAGTGTGTCAGGGAAGGATAGAGCCCGCCTGCTGGCAGTGAGAGCCCCTCATGCTGGGGACTTTCTGTTGGCTGTTCCCAACTCCAGCCTTGGCACACGCCTCGACCCACAGACCATCCGCATCGGTGTTGCCCTTCGACTTGCCGCCCCTATTCTCGCCGAACACAGGTGTATTTATGGCAGTGAAGCAGCAGACCGATTCGGGTACCATGGTCTTGTGTGCCGTAAATCCGAGGGAAAGATTGCAAGACATGAGGAGGTTAATAACATTATCAAGAGGAGCCTCACAACAGATGGATGCCCAGCAGTAAGGGAGCCACCCCAACTATGCAGATCTGATGGCAGCCAGAAGCGTCCAGATGGTATCACCCTTCAAGCCTGGAGAGATGGGAAGCAGGTGGTGTGAGACTATACATGTGCATCTACCTTGGCTGATACCTATCTCCAATACACCAGGGAGGAAGGAGGGGCAGCTGCCAGCTTTAGGGAGTCCCAAAAGTCTAGAAAATATGGAGAACTTGCCCATCATTATATGTTTGTTCCCATAGGCTCAGAGACCCTTGGCTCATGGGGAAAGAGTGCAACTAATTTCCTTAAGGAGCTGGGAAAAAGACTCATCAGGGTAACTAGGGATCCCAGGGCAGCTAGTTTTCTGTTCCAGCGGCTCAGTGCGGCTGTTCAAAGGGGTAATGCATGCTGCATTTTGGGCACACGCCCCAGCTCTGAGGAGCTGGATGAGATTTTCGCCTTAAAATCGGTGATACACACGTAACAACATGTACCGTATATGCCACCTTTATATCAACAATGTATCTCTTAAATCTTCTGTGCCATATTATGTAATAAAATATTCCTATTGGTAAAAAAAATAGTTTAAAAGATGGGGTGGTAGGGGAAGTGGAATATTCAAATGGCTTCAAGAAGAAATCCAAATATTCTTCCTTGAAGCCTTTTTATCCACTTCTCCGAGGCTATGGGTCCCACAATTTACACCAGAGGTGGACCCCATCATATATATATATATATATATATATATATATATATATATATATATATATATATATATATATATATATATATATATATATATATATATAATGTAATATATATATATATATATATATATATATATATATATGCATATATATGTATATATATATATATATATATATATATATATGTATGCACCTGGAGAAGAGAGGAATGCAGAGGAGAGAGAGAGATTTTGGGAGATGTTAAGTGAATGTATAGGAGCCTTTGAACCAAGTGAGAGAGTAATTGTGGTAGGGGACCTGAATGCTAAAGTAGGAGAAACTTTTAGAGAGGGTGTGGTAGGTAAGTTTGGGGTGCCAGGTGTAAATGATAATGGGAGCCCTTTGATTGAACTTTGTATAGAAAGGGGTTTAGTTATAGGTAATACATATTTTAAGAAAAAGAGGATAAGTATACAAGATATGATGTAGGGCGAAATGACAGTAGTTTGTTGGATTATGTATTGGTAGATAAAAGACTGTTGAGTAGACTTCAGGATGTACATGTTTATAGAGGGGCCACAGATATATCAGATCACTTTCTAGTTGTAGCTACACAGAGAGTAAAAGGTAGATGGGATACAAGGAGAATAGAAGCATCAGGGAAGAGAGAGGTGAAGGTTTATAAATTAAAAGAGGAGGCAGTTAGGGTAAGATATAAACAGCTATTGGAGGATAGATGGGCTAATGAGAGCATAGGCAATGGGGTCGAAGAGGTATGGGGTAGGTTTAAAAATGTAGTGTAAGAGTGTTCAGCAGAAGTTTGTGGTTACAGGAAAGTCGGTGCAGGAGGGAAGAGGAGCGATTGGTGGAATGATGATGTAAAGAGAGTAGTAAGGGAGAAAAAGTTAGCATATGAGAAGTTTTTACAAAGTAGAAGTGATGCAAGGAGGGAAGAGTATATGGAGAAAAAGAGAGAGGTTAAGAGAGTGGTGAAGCAATGTAAAAAGAGAGCAAATGAGAGAGTGGGTGAGATGTTATCAACAAATTTTGTTGAAAATAAGAAAAAGTTTTGGAGTGAGATTAACAAGTTAAGAAAGCCTAGAGAACAAATGGATTTGTCAGTTAAAAATAGGAGAGGAGAGTTATTAAATGGAGAGTTAGAGGTATTGGGAAGATGGAGGGAATATTTTGAGGAATTGTTAAATGTTGATGAAGATAGGGAAGCTGTGATTTCGTGTATAGGGCAAGGAGGAATAACATCTTGTAGGAGTGAGGAAGAGCCAGTTGTGAGTGTGGGGGAAGTTCGTGAGGCAGTAGGTAAAATGAAAGGGGGTAAGGCAGCCGAGATTGATGGGATAAAGATAGAAATGTTAAAAGCAGGTGGGGATATAGTTTTGGAGTGGTTGGTGCAATTATTTAATAAATGTATGGAAGAGGGTAAGGTACCTAGGGATTGGCAGAGAGCATGCATAGTTCCTTTGTATAAAGGCAAAGGGGATAAAAGAGAGTGCAAAAATTATAGGGGGATAAGTCTGTTGAGTATACCTGGTAAAGTGTATGGTAGAGTTATAATTGAAAGAATTAAGAGTAAGACGGAGAATAGGATAGCAGATGAACAAGGAGGCTTTAGGAAAGGTAGGGGGTGTGTGGACCAGGTGTTTACAGTGAAACATATAAGTGAACAGTATCTAGATAAGGCTAAAGAGGTCTTTGTGGCATTCATGGATTTGGAAAAGGCGTATGACAGGGTGGATAGGGGGGCAATGTGGCAGATGTTGCAAGTGTATGGTGTAGGAGGTAGGTTACTGAAACTAGTGAAGAGTTTTTACGAGGATAGTGAGGCTCAAGTTAGAGTATGTAGGAAAGAGGGAAATTTTTTCCCAGTAAAAGTAGGCCTTAGACAGGGATGTGTGATGTCACCGTGGTTGTTTAATATATTTATAGATGGGGTTGTAAGAGAAGTAAATGCGAGGGTCTTGGCAAGAGGCGTGGAGTTAAAAGATAAAGAATCACACACAAAGTGGGAGTTGTCACAGCTGCTCTTTGCTGATGACACTGTGCTCTTGGGAGATTCTGAAGAGAAGTTGCAGAGATTGGTGGATGAATTTGGTAGGGTGTGCAAAAGAAGAAAATTAAAGGTGAATACAAGAAAGAGTAAGGTTATGAGGATAACAAAAAGATTAGGTGATGAAAGATTGAATATCAGTCAGATTGGAGGGAGAGAGTATGTAGGAGGTGAACGTATTCAGATATTTGGGAGTGGACGTGTCAGCGGATGGGTCTGTGAAAGATGAGGTGAATCATAGAATTGATGAGGGAAAAAGAGTGAGTGGTGCACTTAGGAGTCTGTGGAGACAAAGAACTTTGTCCTTGGAGGCAAAGAGGGGAATGTATGAGAGTATAGTTTTACCAACACTCTTTTATGGGTGTGAAGCGTGGGTGATGAATGTTGCAGCGAGGAGAAGGCTGGAGGCAGTGGAGATGTCATGTCTGAGGGCAATGTGTGGTGTGAATATAATGCAGATAATTCGTAGTTTGGAAGTTAGGAGGAGGTGCGGGATTACCAAAACTGTTGTCCAGAGGGCTGAGGAAGGGTTGTTGAGGTGGTTCGGACATGTAGAGAGAATGGAGCGAAACAGAATGACTTCAAGAGTGTATCAGTCTGTAGTGGAAGGAAGGCGGGGTAGGGGTCGGCCTAGGAAAGGTTGGAGGGAGGGGGTAAAGGAGGTTTTGTGTGCGAGGGGCTTGGACTTCCAGCAGGCATGCGTGAGCGTGTTTGATAGGAGTGAATGGAGACAAATGGTTTTTAATACTTGACGTGCTGTTGGAGTGTGAGCAAAGTAACATTTATGAAGGGATTCAGGGAAACCGGCAGGCCGGACTTGAGTCCTGGAGATGGGAAGTACAGTGTCTGCACTCTGAAGGAGGGGTGTTAATGTTGCAGTTTAAAAACTGTAGTGTAAAGCACCCTTCTGGCAAGACAGTGATGGAGTGAATGATGGTGAAAGTTTTTCTTTTTCGGGCCACCCTGCCTTGGTGGGAATCGGCCAGTGTGATAATAAAATAAAAAAAATATATATATATATATATATATATATATATATATATATATATATATATATATATATATATATATATATAAATATATAATGTCGTGCCGAATAGGTAAAGCTTGCAACCCTGGCTTAAATAGCAATGCTCTTCTTGCGCAATAAGAAAAGCAAAAATTTGTGTTTGAAATAATTTCGCAAAAATCATTTTGAACCTAACGATTAAATATATTTCATCGTGTTTGTTATTAATAAATTATTGTAAAGTTATCTAAAATATATTTACTTGGATTAGATTAAATTAAAATGCGCTTGTTATAATAAGGTTAGGTAAGTTTTCTAAGGTTCTTTTGGTAAAAAAATATTAATTTTTACATTAACATTAATGAAAAAAATATATCGTTAAACGTATAAGAGAAAATTTTAGAAAGGTCTTGATTTTAAATGAGTTCTTGCTAATTGACCAGTTTTACCTATTAGGCACGACACACACACACACACATTTATATATATATATATATATATATATATATATATATATATATATATATATATATATATATATATATATATATATAATATATATATATATATATAATTTCATCATCATTTATTCACGAAAATCAAAGGGAATCGACTATAAAAACCTGATCTAAACACTTGCAAACATCGAGCTCATATTAAAAGAAAACAGAACAAAAATGATGAATAAAACTAAAATTAAAACTGGAAACAAAGTCATTGTACTGCCGCTCATTATTATAAAGTCTGTCCAGAGTCTACTGATCCCTATAACTTTTCCTTAGGGAAAAAATAATAAGGTAACAAGCTTGTTACAAGAATTTTATCTCCAGGTGAGAGTTTGAGTTGTGAGTCTAAATACACTATACAACGTATCTTTAAGTTCAATAAAGTTATTCCTGTTGAATTAGAGTTCTCTGTAAGACTCGACCTACTGGAGTGTATTTCCAGAAAGATATTAAAGCCTTGAGGACCATATGTAGTTATCTATTTAGCGTTTGTGTTTCTTGGAAGTGAGAGGGAGATAGCTGGCGGCAGCTGCAGCCTCCCACCGCTCTACCTTTTTCACAAGTACAATCTTTGTTCTCACCGCACCTCTGTGCAAATTTTGGAACTACCTTACACCGTTCAACTCCTCTAAATTTTCTTCTTCCTTACAGTACTTTTAGCATATAGTCACACATCCCTACTTCTTCTGCAAATATTTCTGAGAGTGAGGCAAGGTCTTTCACCAGTCATACACATTATATGATGATAATGGTAAGTTTATTTCAGCATGATTCGTTGTTCATTCACAAGAGGAAGACATTTGGGTGTGCATGTAGAAAGCCCCTTTATTTGCAGAACATTTCGGGGAAACTTAACATTAATAAGGCAATAACAATCAGTAATTTCTTACATACAGTCACTTAGGTGAGTGTAATTGTAAATTTACGTATCGTAGTTCACGAAATCTTATATGCTTCTGCGTCTTCGAAAAATCTGTATATTACAGTAATAGTAACTATTAACACGTTTTTTTGAAAACCATTAAAATTATAAGATGTATGAAGCTGTCAAAATAGTGGTTACCGCAGCAACAGCAGCAACAACAGCAGCCACAACAACAACCCCAACAACAACAACAACAATATCAACAGGAGCAGCAGCACCTGTGTTCCCACACTCACTATCTCCAACATTTGTGTCACCAGCGGCGTCTCCACCAATGCAGGATATTTTTATTGTTTCACAAGATTGTCGCAGAAAACAGCCAAATGATATGAAAATATCCAACTATGTGTGAGAGATTTACCTCATTGTCTCGGTGTGTAATAGTGACTCTGAAGCCGACAACTGGATGACCTCGTCGACAATCTGCAATATAAGTTATTAACATGGCCCTTGCTAGGATCTCATATCGGAAAATATTTAATTAATCTATCCTTCTCTGTCATCTATCATCATTATTGTCATCACGCCCGACAACACCCACTTTGACTATCGTTAACCTCCACTACAACCCAGCTGAAACCCAACCAACCACCCACCAATTCTATTAATGTTTGAGTGGGTATATTGATGCTTGGGTTAAGTTGAAAACGCAAAGTGTGGGAATAAGCGAAATAGCATTACAGTCCATTGGAAGGTTTGTGCAGTGTGAGTTGACAGAGCATGATCGATTCGTTTTGGAAGGGCCGATAACGGAGTGCGAGACATGGGAAGCTTTATCCGGGGCGCAATTATGTAAGGCACCAGGAATTGATGGGTTGCCCAGTGACTTTTATCTTCAAAATTGGAGCGTTTTAAAAGGGTTTTTGGTAAGATTATTCAATATCCTTAAGCGGGATCGGGTTTTAGGGGCACAGCAACGGATGGCTGTGGTCGTTCTAGTGCCTAAAGGTGAGCCATTAACAGTCAAAGACTATCGTGCTATTTCGTTATTGTGTGGTGATTATAAGATTTTTGCAAGAATTTTAGTTAACAGAATAAAAAAGGTCCTGGGTAAAGTGATCGATAAGGGACAATATGGGGTGCCGGGAAGATCTATGTATGATGGGCATGGGTTGATTAAAAGTTTTATTGAAGAAAGAGTAAAATTGGGAGTGGGGGGGGGGGTGTTGGCTATAGATTGGGAGGCGGCATATGATAGTGTAGAAAGGGAAGCGTTATGGAAGATTATGAGATGGCAGGGGTTTGGAGAGGAAATTATATCATGGGCCAAATTAATGTATCAAGATGCATCCTTGCGGGTGCAGGTAAATGGAAGGTCAGGAGAACAAATTCAGATGAGAAGGGGTCTACGTCAAGGTTGTCCCCTTTCACAAATATTTTTTGCGTGTTTACAGGATCCCTTTTATAGAGGAATTAGGGTCTTATTGGCAGCAAATGGGGTTTGTGACGAAAGGGGGGGGGGGGGCTGGCATTGTTGGATATGTTGATGACACAACGATTTTAGTAAGTGGTAACAGGGATTTGCCTCGGGTGGAAAAGTTAGTAAATGTTTTTGAAAAGGCTTCTGGCATGTCAATTAATAAGGAGAAAACGAAGTATATGGATCTTGGGGATGGGTTAAGTGAGGAATGTGAAGTAGTTGAAAGGTGGAAAAAGGTGGACCAATTACTGATATGTGGGATCGTTTATGTAAGTGATATCAAGTTAGCACAACAAATAAATTCAGTGCGTATTGTAGATGGTGTACTGAAGCGCCTCAGTGGTTAACGAGCTGCACACTTAACTTTGCATCAAAGAGTGATTACAACGAATGTCCTATTATATAGTAAACTTTGGCATGTTGCAGTAATATATCCGATACTTCGTAGTGAGATACAAAGGTTACAAAAGCGCGTTTTTAGATTCATTTGGGGTACTGGAAGCGAATGGTTAGGTAGAGCGGTTGTCACAGTCCCGGTTGGCCGAGGAGGGCTGGGTCTTATAGCTGTTGAAAAGAGGATTATGAGTGTGTATTTGAAACGTAGTTATAAGCGGGAGGGGGGGAGCGAGGGAAGGCGGACTTCATAAGATACGTCAGGATATGCAACGGTGGTGGGTGGGTAGGGAGTTCATAATAGGTGAGGCAATGTTACGGGTCATCATAAACATGAGAGATCCTTCACATATTAAATTGGGAAACCTTGATGGGGTGGATGGTAAGGCAGTGGTAGCAGTGGTAGAAGGGGTTTATCCGATGTATGATTGGCGTAATATCTGGGGGCATTTGAACAAATTGCGTTTAAAACCTAAAGTACGAGAAGTTATGTATAGATTTTTACATGGGATCTTACCGTCTGGAATGGTTTTATTCCATAAGAGAATACGGGAGGATGGGATATGCAAGGCTTGTGGCGGACTGGAGACTGTTTTCCATATGGTGTATTTTTGCGAATGTATTGAACTAATAAGGGTGTGGTTGGGTAAGGTAATAAGGTTAGTGGGAGGGGGGAGTTGCAGGTGTTGAGGGTTTTAAGCTTAGACATAGGTGGGGTGAATCAAATGGTAGAGAATGCGGTAGGGTATATAATTACGGATTATATTTATATGTCTTGGGCTATGAGAGGAGCGAACGTGTGTGAAAGAATTAATGCGTTAACAGCAACTTTTTATAGGACAAAGTGTAGGAATAAGGAGGTGTATGGGGGGAGATGGGAGAGGGATTTAAGTGAGGGTTATAGGAATTTCACATTACGGGATTTACGGGAGTTGAAAGGCAGGTAAGGGGGATGAAATGGGCTGGTTTCCTAGAATGGGCGGTAGCGTGATGAGTTTGTTTTATGAATGTTATATGAGGTATGTCCGGGGTGCAATTTTAACATTATTTGTTCTGAGTGTTTCAAGTACAATACAGTTATATTTGGAATTGTCGACTTATAACTGTGTATGTGTATGTATGTGTGTATATGTGTATATGTATGCATGTGTATGTATGTGTGTATGTATATATATATATATATATATATATATATATATATATATATATATATATATATATATATGGCTGTGAAGCAGCTGCCCACGCAGCACGAGTATATATCAAAAACATGTCCTATGAAAAAGCCTTGGTCAAATTGGACTTTGCCAATGCTTTCAACTCAGTCAGAAGGGATGCTGCTCTCCAAGCAGTTTATAGAAACTTCCCTTCCCTTTATCCCTTCATAGAATCGTGTTATAGTGTGACGTCAAAACTATTGTTTGGGGACCATGAAATTGACTCGTGTGAGGGCGTGCAACAGGGGGACCCTCTCGCCCCCTTTCTATTTTGTTTGGTCATCAAGGAAGTCACGGAGGCACTCTCCAGCGAGCTCAATATCTGGTTCCTGGACGACGGTACCCTGGCTGGCACAACAGAGTCTCTCCTGGAGGACATCAGTAAAATTAAAGACATGGGAGAAAGCCTGGGCCTTTCTTTAAACCCCACCAAATGTGAAATAGTTTCTACCAATCAACAGTTGATACAGAATATCAGTACCGTTTTACCAGGAGCACGAGCCATTGATCCAGCCAATAGCACTCTCCTCGGTGCTCCTCTTGGGTCCAATGCCATCGATCTGGTCCTAGGAAAAAAAGTCTCAGACCTCCGGACGATGGAAAGCAGGATGAAAGACATTGACACACACGACGCCTTTTACCTACTCACCAGGTGCCTGTCAACGCCAAAACTTATCTATTTTCTGAGATGCTCCCCAGCCTTCAGCAGTCCAAAACTCAAGGAATATGACTCTCTCCTGAAGGCCATGCTAGAGAGTGTATTGAATCTTTCCCTTGACGATGGACAGTGGTTGCAAGCCTCACTTCCGGTCAGGCTTGGAGGGCTAGGAGTACGCAGATCCTCCCAGATTGCTCTACCAGCTTTCCTATCCTCTTCCATTGCATCAAACGAGTTGATAAGACAAATTCTTCCTGACACCCTCAGTGACTCAGCAGGAATAGAAGACCCTAGCTATGTCAGTGCCATCACCGAATGGGAGACTCTTGCTGCTCCAGCACCAAACCCTAGTGCAGCACTGGCTCACAAACAGTCAAGCTGGGATAGCCCAATTGCTGAAAAGGTGCTTGCCAACATGCTCAGGGCTGCAACATCAGATAGGGAGATTGCCCGTCTCCAGGCTGTGAGTGCACCTCACTCCGGGGACTTCCTCCAAACAGTTCCCATATCGGCAATGGGAACGCGACTCGACCCTAAGACCCTCCGTATTGCAGTGGCTCTGCGCCTTGCTGCCCCAATTCACACAGAATATATGTGTATTTGCGGCGAAGTGCAAGCAGACCAATACGGTCTACATGGTCTTAACTGTTCCAAAACCAAGGGCTGGCATGCAAGACACAACGAGGTCAACGACATCATTAAGAGAACCCTTGCTACAGCTGGATGCCCTGCCGAGAGGGAGCCACGATCACTTGCAGCAAACAATACCCACAACCCAGCAAACCGCCCCGACGGGATCACCATCTATCCTTGGAAGAATGGCAAGCTCTTAGCATGGGACTATACCTGTGTGTCCACACTGGCTGACACCTATATCCGTCACAGTGTGGGGCGACAGGGAGGAGCTGCTAACCACAGGGAGGAGTACAAGATCAGCAAGTACAGGGACATTAGCCAACAGTATCAATTTGTCCCAGTGGGATCGGAGACCTTGGGATCATGGGGAAAAAATGCCACACGTTTCCTTAAAGAATTGGGTTCCAGACTCATCGACACCACCAGGGACCCAAGGGCAGCCACTTTCATGTTCCAGCGCCTCAGCGTCGCCATCCAGAGGGGAAATGCTTGCTGCATACTTGGCTCACGTCCAGCCTCGGAGGAGCTGGAGGAAATTCATCATCTTTGATACATTGTGCCATTGTATTCATGTTTATGTTTTTTTCTGTAAATGTATTTTGTTTATTAATAAATGTTCACATAGAATAATAAATATATATATATATATATATATATATATATATATATATATATATATATGTATATATATATATATTATATATATATATATATATATATATATATATATATATATATATATATATATATATATATATATATATATATATGTATATATTGTATATATATATGTGTATATATATGTATGTATGTTTACTTTCTTGTATATACCATTAATGGTTTTTCTCATGAACATTTTCAATGATATTCAATACATATTTTCTATGCGTATTTATGATTTTGATACAATGTGTAAATGTCAAAATGGCTTTTTATGTTTCAGTTTAATTTACAATTGTATTTTTGTAAGCACAATTGATTTGGTGCCAATAGAAGCATAGTGTGTTTTGATATATTTGAGTATTGTTTTTCTTTTTAATTTGTCTAGATGGTGGCAATACTATGTATGTAGTTTAAGAGTTTTACGAACCTTGAAGTTGTAAGAATGGATGAAGTTATTCGTGGTTGAGTTGACGTAATATTATAACTGACGTTGGAAGTGATTGTGATCAATTTAACAATATACTTTATATAATTATTTATAAGTATGTACCTAATGGTAAATTGAAGTCTGATTTTTAAAGGTGAAGAGTGGGTTTTCCTTTTTTATTGTTTTTTTCTCTTTATTGTAATACAAGGTTGTATCATGTACACCAACAAATATGGTTAGGGGAATGTGGTAAAATTTTCGTGTTGATTAGACATTTATAATACAGATGGAATACTAGGCTTAGGTTAGGGTAAATTTATGATAATTGTGGAATGTTCTTTGATTCAAACTGCTCTTTATTATGCGAATTTGGGTAGCATGTGTTCTACGTATGGCATTATTGAAAAATGTTGAGCTAAATCTAATTGTAGGTACGATGTGTAATGTACATGTGCACACCTGGGCGAGCAGCTGCGCGGACCGTGCAGTTCTCATGGACCTGTATGGTCGGTGTAGGTTTCGCTTGGATGTGTTCTTGACATCATTGGTTAATTATCCTATATTTCTTTCCGTGTTCAGAGCAGAAGGAATTAAGTCTGTAACGAAATAATGAAAGTATACTTGTATTTTATTATTCTAGTGTAAATTAAGAGCAAGGATGATTAATTTGAGGAAGAGTTAATATAGGTTTGCATGTTTTTACGAAAGTTAACTTATCCACATGTAGCTAGTATAGGACAGTTTTAAGCTTCGGTATCTGATTTTATATGTAGGTTATAGTGGTCATATTTGTTATATTATGTTATTCGTTAATGTTTCAATATCTAATGTAACGTTTTTTATCAGTTATTGTTCATATATTGTCATCTTAATGGTTTTTCCTTTTGTCTATTGTCTATTTGTTGGTTTTAAATAAAATATAAAAAAAAAAAATTCTATTAATTCCCACCACCACCACTACCACAATTATCATTACAGTCCCCCTTAACCATCAGTAATAAAACCCCAACTATCCCAACATTTCTGTCACCCCCACCAATACTTACACGGCCTTCCACCATCATTCCTTCCTCCCTAATTAAGTAAAATCTTACCACCACCTCCAGCTCCTCCCCCCCCACCACCCCCACCACCCCCACCATCCCCACCACCCCCACCACCCCCACCACCCCCACCATCCCCACCACCCCCACCACCCCCACCATCCCCACCACCCCCACCACCCCCCCCATCCCCACCACCCCCACCATCCCCACCATCCCCACCGCCCCCACCATCCCCACCGCCCCCACCATCCCCACCACCCCCCACCACCCCCACCACCCCCACCATCCCCACCACCCCCACCACCCCCACCATCCCCACCACCCCCACCACCCCCACCATCCCCACCACCCCCCACCACCCCCACCATCCCCACCACCCCCACCACCCCCACCATCCCCACCACCCCCACCATCCCCACCATCCCCACCGCCCCCACCATCCCCACCACCCCCACCACCACCACCATCCCCACCACCCCCACCACCCCCACCATCCCCACCACCCCCACCACCCCCACCATCCCCACCACCCCCACCACCCCCACCATCCCCACCACCCCCCACCACCCCCACCATCCCCACCACCCCCACCATCCCCACCATCCCCACCGCCCCCACCATCCCCACCACCCCCACCACCCCCACCATCCCCACCACCCCCACCACCCCCACCATCCCCACCACCCCCACCACCCCCACCATCACCACCACCCGCACCACCCCCACCATCACCACCACCACCACCATCACCACCATCCCCACCGCCCCCACCACCCCCACCATCCCCACCACCCCCACCACCCCCACCATCCCCACCACCCCCACCATCCCCACCACCCCCACCACCCCCACCATCCCCACCACCCCCACCACCCCCACCATCCCCACCACCCCCACCACCCCCACCATCCCCACCACCCCCACCATCCCCACCATCACCACTACCACCATCACCACCACCATCACCACCACCACCACCACCCCCACCACCCCCCACCACCCCCACCATCCCCACCACCCCCACCACCCCCACCATCCCCACCACCCCCACCTGCCCCACCATCCCCACCGCCCCCACCATCCCCACCGCCCCCACCATCCCCACCACCCCCACCATCCCCACCATCCCCACCATCCCCACCGCCCCCACCATCCCCACTACCACGTAAGACTGACACTGAGTCACACATAACAAAATTAAATAACACTACATCAGTATGAATATTAGGGTTAAAACTATTTTACTTCTTTTCCAAATAAAACATCTCTTTTGTCATAAATCGATGAAGTTTTGTTTACAAACAATGAAAAAGTCCCTAATTCCTCTCAGTTGTCAAAAAAGGTCACCCCTAAATAAAAACTATGAATCACCATATTTCTGCGTTACTGCTCATAAGTAACAACTCAGGAAGTTACTAATTAGCAACTAAAATTAATGAAAAATATTATCACTATATATTTACGTTACTAATCATAAGTAGCAAACCACAATTTAGCAGTTGTCAGCAACACGTTCTGGACAGGATTCTCCGTTTAGTAATGGATGAAAATCTTGGTGCTAAAACCAGTTCTCCAAACATGGAGTATCCATTTGTATCCCAACTGGTGAAGAATTATAAGGACACTAGAGCACTCCAGGATGATTTGAATAGACTGATGCAATGGTCGGAGAAGTGGTAGATGCAGTTTAATATAGACAAATGCAAAGTTCTAAATGTTGGACAGGAAAATAACCATGCCACATATAAACTAAATAATGAAGATCTTAATACTACTGATTGCGAAAAGGATTTACTGCTAACCAGGAGTTCTGGTTAGCAGTAATCTAAAACTAAGACAGTGCATTAGTGTACGCAATAAAGCTAACAGAATTCTTGGCTTCATATCTAGAAGTATAAATAATAGAAGTCCTCAGGTTGTTCTTCAACTCTATATATCCTTGGTTAGGCCTCATTTAGACTATGCTGCTCAGTTCTGGTCACCGTATTACAGAATGGATATAAATGCTCTGGAAAACGTACAGAGGAGGATGACAAAGATGATCCCATGTATTAGAAATCTTCCCTATGAGGATAGACTGAGGGTCCTGAATCTGCACTCTCTCGAAAGGCGTAGAATTAGGGGGGATATGATCGAGGTGTATAAATGGAAAACAGGAATAAATAAAGGGGATGTAAATAGCTTGCTGAAAATTTCCAGCCAAGACAGGACTTGCAGCAATGGTTTCAAGTTGGAAAAATTCAGATTCAGGAAGGATATAAGAAAGCACTGGTTTGATAATAGAGTTGTGGGTGAGTGGAACAAACACCCGAGTACAGTTATTCAGGCTAAAACGTTGTGTAGTTTTAAAAATAGATTAGATAAATGCATAAGTGGGTGTGGGTGGTGTGAGTTGGACCTGACTAGCTTGTGCTGCTGGGTCTAGTGCCGTGCTCCATCCTTGAGTGGAGGTGACCAGACTGGGTGGGTCATTGGGCTAATCCAGGAGGGGGGACATTGACCTGCTCCACATGGGTCAGTAGGCCTGTTGCAGTGTTCCTTCTTTCTTATGTTCTTATGTTCTTATATTTAGTTTTTGTACCATCTAACATGAGTGTTTAGATTCTTTGAAACAAAAGGTCACTTTCCTTTGATTAACTTTCAGAAAATTCTAAACATCAGCAATGCGAGGTGGAATTCAAGAGCCATTCTAGCCATTCTTGCATTCATTCTTATACCTTCAAGATGGAAGACTTTTGAGAGAATATGCAGATTCATTCATAAACCTGAGAAGATTATTGGTTTACTGATCAGATGTACGATGAAAATTACTTCAAGAATTTGTCAGAAATATTGGTACCTTACAAAAAAGCACTGAACTCGTTGAAAAATCACTGGAAGCAGGAGCCGTCCGCACTCAATATACCAAGAAGTAATGAATGTACTGAACGTGCAGTCAGAGTTATGCAGGAACTGTCTGTTGCTGCAGAAACAAAAAAAAAAAAAACTCCAACTTCGGTTTATTCTAAGCAATAAGTAGTAATATAAGTACAATCATAATAACAATGATGCTGTAAGCTGTTTTATTTGTTATTAACATTACATGCAATATGCATTCAAGTTACTTGTTTTCGTTACTCTTTTTTTTTCATTTAGTGGTGACATTTTCTACAAAGATATTAAAATGAAAGGTCATGTCTTTGCTTTTAGGAAATAGGTCATCTGATTAAGGTACAGGAATATTACGTTGTAAGATAAGTTATAACCCTAATAATTATACACATATAACTCAGTCTAGCATTTAAATAGTACTGTATTTTATAATGCAGTATACACTGTATAATAAACATGAAACTCACTAATATGTTCATTATTCAGTTGTTCCTGTTCACTATACATTTGTAATACCTCAAATTATATTTAAGTATTCTATATGAACTCTAAATATCTCGTTAATTAAAAGACATAATAATACCTAAAAGGTTCTTAACATACACTTTTTTTTATTTTAGAATTATAAAACCTGAGATTGTAAATACAAAATATACTCCGAGTTAGTTAATTTAGCCAGGAATCTCACACCTTCCATGAGCGTTAGTAAAACTCATCACCACGGGTGTTAGCACTACACATTACCACGGGTGTTAGCATTACACATTACCACGAGTGTTAGCACTTCATTACCACGGGTGTTAGCACCATATATTACCACGGGTGTTAACACTACACATCACCACGGGCGTCAGCAATACACATCACAGCTGATATAAAGAGTGCACAGCACCGCCGGTGTTAACAGTGCACATCACCATCCACCTTACATGCCCACAAGTGCTCTCTTACATCCTCTACTAACCTTGATCATTAACATCTTGTGTCCCTTGTCCACTGCTAATACTGTTATATCCTTTGTATAATCTTCACTCAGGTTCACCGTAATGGTTCATTAATGAGACTCTTGTGCAACATTTCGGAATGTTTACTGAAGAAACATTTCACTAGCCATTAGCTTCTTCATTCCAATACAGAGAAGAACGGTGAAAGATGAGGAGAATGAGGTAACGAGTCCTTCAGCCTGGAGTCGATGCGCTCAGTCCATCAGTTATGTGAAAACTACAGAATTTGGTCGGAAAAGTGGCTTATGTACTTTAGTGTGTAATGAGCAGGAGGCGGTGTCACCATTGGATAAATCCAGGCTGAAAGACTGATTTTCTCATTTTAATCCCCATCTTTCACCGTTCTTCTCTGTATTAGACTGAAGAAGCTACTGGCTGGCGAAATGTTCCCTCAGTAAGAATTCCCAAATGTTGCACATATGGGAATTCTTACTTCAATTTGTCAGTTTTCTAAACTATTAAAACTTAGTCAAGTTTACATAAACCTACACTCAATCATACACTCAGGGGTTCCAATCCATAACAAACCTCTCCTAGAACTTCCATGGAACACTAGATAACGCATCATTATGATTTCATGAATTATGAGTCAGTTATATTACATAGGTTACTGTAAATTACGTACAACCGCCCCAAACATAACACCAACACCTCACCTAACTCCACCACCACAACCCTAACTCCCAACACAACTACGACATCCCCCCATCATCATTAACACTGTCTTGAAAGCATCGCCTCAACTACCACCCCCCACAGAACCACTACTATCACCACAATTCCTTCCATCGCTACCAACACACACTACACCATTATCACCACAACCTCTCCTCAAAAAAAAAAAAAATCCGTAATGCCATTACTACCTCCATCATTATCCTCTCCCCAGACCCACATCCAACTAACTCTTCCACAAACGGTGATTCCACTCCTCGAGTACCCACACTTTCTCCTACCTATTATGACCTCTTAATAATAACCAATATCCCCCAAACCAACTCCACAACCACCAGTACCACAAATGTCACAGCTACCATCGCCACCCGCATCCCTACTAGTAGCATCCCCACTTCCAGACCACACTATCCGTACCACAGCAAACCCCCCAACCACTGCATCCTCCAACCCCACCTCGCCACCACCACCATCAAACACAATATTATCAGCACGGACGGCCGTGCATATCCTGGCTGGGCCGCCTTGGAGATAGTGTAAAATTAATACTGGCTGATGAGGGATAATTACCATAATGTGTGATTAACTTTGCGTCCAGAGCAGCCACATGCTGCCATATTTGCATACCATTATGAAGGACGACGCCTTAACATAATTAATGACTGCCTGGGAGAGCGGAAAGAAAGAATAGTGTAGCATTATTATACTCTCTCTCTCTCTCTCTCTCTCTCTCTCTCTATCTCTGAAGAGTTATTTAAATATGGTGAAATTTGGGAATTTCGAAAAAAATATGATAAAGTCAATATGGTTGAAATATTGGATAATTTCTTGAGCATATATGTTGCACAGATTAGTGGACGAATTTGGGAGGGTTTATAAGGGAAAGTGATGAAGGTAACAAGCGAGTTAGGTAATGAGAGACTGGATATCAGATTGAAGGGAGGGAGAATGGAGGAAGAGAATGTGTTGAGATACTTGGGAGTTGAATTGTCGGCGAATGAGTATATGAAAGATGAGGTGAGCCATAGAACCGATGAGCTGAAAAGGGTGGGTGGTGCACTGAGGCATCTGTAGAGACAAAGAACGTTGTCCATGGAAGCAAAGAGAGAAATTTATGAGAGTATAGTGGTTCCAAAACTCATATATGGGTGTGAAACGGGTTGTGAATGTTGCAGCAAGGAGGAGGTTGGTGGAAATGGAGACGTAGTGCCTGAGGACAATATATGCCGTAAATATTATGCCGAGAATTTATAGTTAAAGATAAGGATGAGGTGTGGAGTTACCAAAAATATTATCAAGAAGGCTAGAGAGAGAGGTTGTTGAGGTGGTTTTGTCATTTAGAGAGTAAGGAGTGTGAGCAGGGTCATATTTTGAGAAGATATTCAGGGAAACCAGTTAGCTGGACTTGAGTCCTTGAGGTGGGAAGTACAATGCCTGCCCTTTGCAGGACAGTGATAGTGTGAATGTGAAGGCTTACTCAGCCCTGTAACAACTTCAGACAGTATTACCAAGGCTGGCTCCTCCTCAGGAAAATTAATGAATAGAAAAAGAAATAATAATTCACAAAGATAAACACTTTATTACCTAGTAATGCAAAGATAAAACATTAAAAAATGAAAGTGTATCCTACTTGAAAGAAAAATGAAAAATGAAATGGAAAAATGACATTTGAATTCAACGCTAATATGTACAGTTATACTGGGGTGTCTGGTTGAGGTTGACACCGTCTTGTAGAAATTGTAGCCGTTGATGATGATGTGGGGGGGGGTCACAGGTGTTGGTGACAACCCAACGACTAGTTCTTCACAGAGTCTATAGCCTTGAATAGTCAGTCCAGATGACAGGAACGCAGATTCTTTACCACTGCGAAGATGAGGGGTAGTCGTCTGCGGTTGACTGTAAGTAACCAGGTAGGTAGATTATGAATGACGTCTCATGGGCTGTTTCAGTCCGTCTCCTTCAACACTTCTCGTTGGATGGCAGGTGACCCGATCTGTCATTCCAAGCTGGAAAGAGAGACAGGTTACCCACTGCTTAAGAAATCACTCTCCATGATAAGTGAAAGATATTTAAAAAAGGTGGTGATTATCGAAAAGTCTCATGTGGAGCTTAAAACTGAAAGGACAAAGTTTATTATTGGTCAAAAGTGAAGCTTTCAACTAATATCCACTAGAATAGGAGCAGAGGCTTTTACTTCCAGTTGTGCTGGGAGCTGTGAGTCGAGTGATTACTGTTTGGCCGGAGCCCAACACGTCACCTTTCGGGGTGGGGAAAAAAGAGGGGGTAGGGGATAGCCGGAGCTAGACTGACCCTACCTTAACAAGCAGCCAGCAGTCAAACCATCGTTACCATATACTCGCTCACTACTCCTATCTGTTGAACTTTTCCCTCACAGAGAAAGATGGTGAAAACGTTTCCTATCCTGGTCACCTTACCTCGGTGGAAGGAAGCCAGTTTTGCCGAATAGGTAAAGGTTTAAGGCCTTCGTGCTCGCTTGCGATCCTACTCTGTCTTACCCTTAACTCTTTATGCACGGCACTACACATTTCGCTGCCTGACCACGGTAGTGTGCGGTAGTGCTCTGCACCTCTCTGTTGTTTGTAGGCGAGCGCCCTTGTCAGTTACCTGGCTGCAGTGGTGTGAAGTGGTGCTGTCACACCTCGGCTGACAACTTAGGTGCACTGTGATCGTCAAGATGGCGGTTAGTCTGAGACGAAGGATAAATACTGTAGGCATCGAGCTACTTAAAGGAACGATAACGCCCAGTTCTGCGCAAGTCTTATTGCCAAAGATCATACGGGAGACTTATGGAGTACAAGATAGTGACTTGTATGGTGTAGCATTGAACGGAGGACAACGAATTTTCGTCAAACTGCTATCAGCAACGGTTTATGAATCGTTAGTCACCAGGTTTCAGGACGTGAGTCTTAACGTCACACCAGCTGTCACTGTAAGAATGATAGATGTTTCACGGTATTATACGTGGATCAAGTTACGCAACGTTCCCTTTGAGGCGGACGAGGCGGATATAAGGAAAGTTTTTGAGAAGTATGGGACGGTGCATTATGCTCAACATGGTACGTGGGCGGCAGGAGCCTATGCTGGTTTTCCAGAGGGTTCTTTCAACCTCAAAATGACTTTGAGGCACCCAATACCATCCTATGTGTACCTACAAGATTTCAGGACGCAGGTAATGGTAATGTACCCAGGACAACGACGTACGTGCCGCCTATGTGGTGAGTATGATCACATAGCGGCGACCTGTGACAAGCGAAGACATGTGCCTGGACCTGTGGTGGACGTCGCAGCCCCTGCTTCAAAGGTGGCAGGTGAGGAACAAACATCAGATGGAGGGCGTGGTGTTTTGTGGAGCGAGATAGTGGATCGGGCACACAGGACTGGTGGTGAGTTGGAGTCCCGCCCCCAACTGCCTGATCAGGTGTCTCCTGTGGATAAGGAGGAGCAGCAAGTACAAGAGAAGGTTCTTGAGATTGAGGAGGAATTGGTGGAGGTGTTGAAGACGTTGTCACCACCAGAGAGGGATGTTACATCTGAGCGTGGTGTCATTGGAGAATCGTCGCTTCCAGAAAGTCTGAGACATGGTAATTTGGGACGTGATGGTGGTTTGGAGTCGTCCATTGACTCATTACACCATTCTCAGGTGGAGGTGGAGGTTCATCGAGAGGTAACATCTGACCAAGATAGTAACATGACTGTCACGAGAAAGAGGGCGGCTACATCAGATTCTGATGACGTCCTTACGCCTGCACAAAGGCCTGGGAAACAGACTGAGGTGAAGTGTGAAGGTATTGGTGTAGGTGGTGGTAGCCATGATAGGAGGCACCGGAAGAAGGGGGGAGGGAAAGAGAGCACTCTGAAGGTGTTGAACGTAAATTCAAGCTCTGGAGTTGTAAAGAGTGATGAGAGGAAGCAGGGGTGGAAACTTTAATAGGCCTTAGGTGTATGTCTGTAAATGTTAATGGGTTATGTAGCGGTATGAAGAGAGATTGGTTTATTAATTTTCTGAATAAATCTAGAGTGGATGTTGTGTTCCTGCAGGAGCACAATTTCAAAGAGGGTAGGGTGTTGGAGGTGGCAGGATTTCGGGTAGTTACCCTGCCATCTCCCCGTCTAAAAGGTGGTGTGGGAATTTTAATAAGGGAGACGAGCCCGTTTGTTTTGCAGAGAAGCGAGGGAGGAGGGGGAGGGAGGGTGTTGCATGTGGATGGGTGGTGGATGGGTAAGCGTGTGTCTTTTGTGAGTGTGTATGCGCCGGCAGAAAATAACATAAAGGTAAAGAATGATTTTGTGTGTGAGGATCTTGTGTTTTTCCTAAGTGCACTGCCAGAGGTGGCGATAGTTGGTGGGGACTGGAATAGTGTAATCAGGGTGGCTGATGTGGACCCAAGAGGGGCTGGATATATGTCTGTGGCTCTTAGGGATTTATTAAGGGATGTTAGGTTACGTGATGCCTTTGGGGGAGCGGTGTGGGAGACTGAATATACGTTTGTTAGGAGTGGTTATGCTGCGAGACTAGATAGAGTGTACCTTTCTCAGGGAGTGGACGTGAAATCTTTCAGTACTGTTGAGGCTACAATGTCAGATCATAGAGCAGTGGTGGTGGAGGTTGGGTGGGGGATGCTCGCGGACATATATAGAAGTTATTGGAAATTAAATATAAGTGTGTTAGGTGATGAGGAGGGGTTGGAGGGGTTTTCAGTCCTATGGAGGGAGCTTAGTGTGGAAGAACAGGGAGTGGATGACATTGTGACATGGTGGGATAGTGTCACAAAGGAAAGGATTAGAGAGTTTTATGTGAGAGAAGGAAAACGTATTAATAATTTAAAATATGGACTGGCTAACTATTTAGAGGATAGGTTAAGAGGTTGCTATGGGAGGGGGGTGGGTGGGAATAATTTTCCTATGGATGAAATAGCTGAAATAAAGGGGAGGTTGAGGGTGTTGCAAAATGAAAGGTTTCAAGCTGTAAGGATGCAGGCAGGGGTGGAGGAAGTGCTTTGGGGCGACAAGCCGTCAGCGTGTGTTTTGCGGCATCAAAAGCAAAGGCAGGCGCTGACGGCTATACCATGTTTAGAGGTAACGGAGATGGTTGGGAATTATAGAGTAGGGCAGGAGATACGAACCACGAAGGGGATGTGTGCGTATGCGGAGGCTTGGTACGAGAAGTACTGGAACAGTGGGGGGGTGGGTGACGGGGCATTGGACAAGGTGTGTACGTATGTGACGTGTAATTTAGGAAATAGTGATCGAAAGGCTTTAGGTGGGACGATTACGGCAGAGGAAATAGAGAATGCGTTAAGGGGAATGAGGAAGGGGAAAGCTCCCGGTATTGATGGTCTCCCGGTAGAATTTTATTTACAACATTGGGCATTGATAAAGGAATTTATAGTTAGGTTATTTAATAGTATGAAGGAGAAGGGTAAGTTGGGGGAGAAGCAGGAAACAGCAGTAGTAGTGTTGGTCCCGAAGGTCAAGGGGCAGCCCACCCTTCGGGAGTACCGAGCCATATCACTGATGTGTGCAGACTATAAGGTGTTTGCAAAAATTTTAGGTAATAGGATCAAATGTGTAGTGGAGAGGGTGGTGTCAAAATCTCAGTTCGGGTTGCCGGGAAGGTCGATGATTGAAGGACATGGGATACTGAGAAGTTTTGTGGAAGCTAAGGGTGGGGGTGGAGGGGCGGCTTTGTTGGCTCTAGACTGGCAGGGAGCATATGATAGAGTGGAAAGGGGAGCTTTGCAGGTTATACTTAGGAGACAGGGTTTTGGGGAGGAAATAGTCGAGTGGGTAAATACGTTGTACAAGGGAGCGAAAATGAGGATACAGATTAATGGGTGTATGGGGAGGGAAATTGCAATGGGAAGAGGCCTTAGACAGGGATGCCCCATGTCCCAAATATTGTTTGCGTGTTTCCAGGACCCCTTTTATAGAATGGTTGACCGTAGCTTATGTACGCCATGTGAGGGAAGTGTGGGGGGTGGGAGGGCCTGGCCGGGGTTAATTGGATATGTTGACGACACCACTGTTCTCATTCGTGCAGGGATGTCAATGAGAGTGTTGGACGAGGTGGTGCAATTATTTGGAAGTGCCACGGGTATGCAGGTAAATAGTGCGAAGTCAAGGTGCATGGGGTTGGGTACTTGGGTGGGGGTGTGGGGGGGAGATGTAATGTTAAAGAATGGGCGGTGTCTTTAAAGATTTGTGGTATTATTTATAGGGATGACATGGTTGCGGCGCGGGAGGAAAATTCGGATAGGTTATTGGAAAGGATCGTGGGGCGTCTAGGTGTTCTGAGACCCCAGCACCTAACTCTGATACAGCGAGTGATAGTCGTGAACATTTTATTGTATAGTAAGGTTTGGTATGTTGCAGCTGTGTTCCCAATTACAGGGACAGCGATTGCGGGGATACTAAGACGGGTGTACAAATTTTTATGGGGTTCACGTTGTGATTGGTTACGGAGGGAGGTTGTAATGTTACCTGTAAGTCAGGGTGGGTTGGGGTTGTTGGATTTGAGACGGAGGGCTAAATGTGTGTTTATTAAATGGGAAGTGTTGCGTGAGGGTGTGAACGCGGGGCGTTTGGGAAGGATACACGACAGGCTGGGTATGTGGTATCGAGGAATGGAGTTGAGGGAATGTGAAATAGTTTTGAGGGCTGTGATGTTGGTTAGGGAACTGAGAAAGGTTCGTATAAGGGTTTTGTGTAGGTTACTTGTAGGTAGGTGCGTTGTCCCAGTTGAGGGTTTGTTCCCCATGTATGCGATTTAGTAAATTGAAGTTAAAACCTCGGGCGCGTGAGGTGATGTTTCGTTTTCTGCATGGGATCCTTCCGTCTGGTGAGATATTACGAAACAGACAGGTTGTAGAGGGTGGGGGGTGTGGTATCTGTGGAGGGGATGAGACAGCGTTCCATGTAGTTTACTTTTGTGAAGGGCTAGAGGAGGTTAGGTGCTGGTTAAGTAGGTTGGTACAGAGGGTGGGGGGCCGTGGGGTGTCGGTTTTGCGTGCTCTAAGTCTAGATATGGGTGGGTTAGACGAGGGTGTCATAAGAGCTTTAGATTATATCATGGTAGATTATATATATATGTCGTGGGTGATGAGGGGGAGAGGGGATAGTGAGGAGAGAAGAAAGGTTCTTGCGGTAACGTTATATCGTACGATGTGTCGTAACAGAGATTTGTATGGGAGGAGGTGGGATCAGGCTTTCTCAGAGGGGTATAGAATGCTAACGTTAGGGATTCTCGTAAATCTGTGATTGGATATGAGTGAGTGAAGGGGTTTTCATAGGTTGGAGGGAGTCAGGGGGCAACAGCGGGCTCGCCTCCCTGGGGGGGGGGTCGTGAGAGTGTTGTGAATGTGGGTTTGGAATGGTTTCCTGGTTTTCATTGGGACTTTATGGCATCCAAGTGTGGATGTAGAGCTCAAGGTCTCGTTATGGTAGATATAACACTTTTCAGAATGTAGGTATAATATAGTAGATTTTTTATGTATAATTATGATGTGTATCAGTCTTGTATAATATGATTCTTGAGTAATAAGTTATTTGCGACATGAAGTGTGTTTTAGTTTGTATTTATGTTACGTGCTGGGTTTTTGCACGATGAGATATACTTATATACTGTTTTGCATTGTGCATACAGTGCATCTGATTAATGTGATTTTGTGAAAATTTTTGTGTGTACGTGTGGGTGTGTGTGTGGATGTGGGTGTGGGTGTGTGGGTGTGTATGTGTATATATATAAATATATATCTCTTTCTATTGTATTGAGCCTTTGTCATGGGTCAGACGTTATGTAATACTTTATATATGCATGATTGATTCTTTTTAAAGTTTATAATTATGGTCTGTACCCTGATACCGGTTTGGTGTTCATGCAAGTTCTTGATGTTAAGTTTTAGTCTGTATGGTATACAGACATATCTAGACAGTTTAGTGACGTAGTCCATTTGTCTGAAATTTGTATATGGGTGTATTGTAACAGTATAGAGCTTGTTATTGTGTTCTAAGCTGTATTCTTTTTCTGTTTATTTGTATGTTGGGATATGTTCAGCTGTATTGTTAGGGATAGTATGTAGATTATCTAGTCAGATTATGATGTTAGGTTTTGGTTTTTTGATTAATGTGAAGGATGGGATTTAACTGATATAACTTCTTTGTATATTTTATGTTCAAGTTTATTGAACCTTTGTCAGATGTCATTTATATGTACAATTTATATACATGCAAGGTTTTGTATATATGTCAATTCATGACCATGTGACATGTAATTTTGTTTTTAGTTATGTTCTTGATGTAAGTTTTTGTTGTAATATCTTGCGAGCATGTAGGCACAATCCGTTTGTCAGTTAATTTGATTAGGTTCCATACTGTTTCTTTATTTTTATGTTAAACTGTATTGGTTTTAAATAAAATATAAAAAAAAAACTCTTTCAATAGTAACCTAACCATACTCTTTGCCTACGATACTCAACATGCTTATTTTCCTGTTGTTCTTGCATTCCCTTTCATCCTCTTTTCGATTATTTAAAGGATCTATGCCATCTTTCTGCCAATCCCTAGTTACCTTCTCCCCTTTCATACATTAAGAGATAAGATTTTCTTCGGATTTTTAATCCCATAGGTTAAACCACCCAGGATAACCCAAGGAAGTCAGTGCATCATCCAGAACAGTCTGTTTTATTTCCACTGGAGTCCTTAAATCTTGTCCCCCCAGTCGACTAGCATCCAGGTATCTACTTGCTTGCTAAGTAAACGGGGCAACAGGTGTAAGGAAACACCCCTCAATGCTTCCACGCTTGCTGGGGATCGAATCACGAACACTGTGTGTGAAGCGAGAGCGCTGCCTACCAGGCCACGGGCTACGGCACATTTATCAAATACCAACCACTCCAAAACTATATCTTAAACTGCTTTTAACTTTTCTGTTTTTATCCAAATAATCCCAGGTCCTTTACCCTCTTTCATTTTACCAACTGTATCACGCATCTTCCCCACACTTACATCTGGCTCTTCCTCATTCCTAAAAAATGTTATACCTTCCTGCTCAATTCATGAGATCTCTGCCTCCCTCTCTTTATCTACATTAAACTGCGCCTCATAATACTCCCTCCATTTTGCTAGTACCTCCACCTTCCCTTCTTATAACTCCCTTCTTCTGTTTTTAATTTTTAAATCCTTTCAGTCACGAAGAAATGACCAATTAAACACATTTATTAATATGAAAAGTGATGTATATGTTAACGAGTGCCTGACCAAAACAAGACAAAATCTCCTCTATAGACTAAGAAAGCTTCGCCATGACTGAAAAATCCACCAGTGATTGCAAGGGATGCGAAAATTGCAGTTAAAAAAGGAATCAACGGAAGATGTTTTATTTCTACTGAACAGTGAAAAAAAAAAAATCCTAAGTGAAGATGGCCTGAGTCAGAACAAAATGCAGTTTATACCCACTTTCCATCAGTGTTATGAAACCCCATTTTTTTATCAGTTTATTCTCTATAAAGCCTAATTCTTATTTCTATTTTGTTAATTTGACCGCAGTGAATTGTCAAAGTTGTTCAAACACTGTTTTATATTTTATATCAGTCACCTCAAGATCACCATCTTGTTTGTCTAAAATGGTATACAATTTTATTTTTCTTGGTTTGTTTATATTTGTAACTATCTTTTACCGTCCTCTGTTAGTACAGAACTATACTTTATTTTTAATTGTCTATTGTGCGCAGTCTGTAATAGAGTTAGTGCAATAACAATCCAAAGTTAGGTGCTACTCATTATAACCTTATTTGTTTACTGTCTACTGGCTACTGTCTACTGTCTACTGTCTACTGGCCATATACAGGATGTCTCATACTAATATCCTAGCCTTTAGTGATAAATTAAAAATACTGATTACAGATACACAAATGAATAGCACCACCTACTACTACCAGGAGACTTCAACATCAACCTTGACCTAACAGATGACCAACCTGTTGCTGACTTCATTAACAATATAAACAATACACTATTCATACCAGTAATTATAAAACCAACAAGACTGAGACGAGTGCAACCATAATTGACCATATATGGACATACATACTAGCCCCTCTTAAAGTGGGGATAATCACGGACAACACTACTGACCACTTCCCAACTTTCCTCCTAACTAACATTTGTAAGTAACGACTGGAATATAATAAGTTCTTTTTTCGACTCCATGATGAGACATCAATAAGTAACTTAAATAAATAAATAACAAAAAGGCACAATACCGTGACTGGAACGATACACAAATAACCCGCACATAAAAGAGAGAAGCTTACGACGACGTTTCGGTCCGACTTGGACCATTGACAAAGTCACACTTTGTCAATGGTCCAAGTCGGACTGAAACGTCGTCGTAAGCTTCTCTCTTTTATGTGCGGGTTATTTGTGTAATAAGTAACTTCACTGAAGAACTAAGCTCAGTTGACTGATCTGCAGAATTTTCCAATGCTGTTTGTATCAGTGGATGGGTAGGCATATTTCTGAAAAAAATACATAGACTATATAGCAAACATTGTTCTATAAAATTTAAACAGATCACTAATAAAAGACTAAGTTACCCGTGGCTTACTAACAGCATCCTAAGATCCATAAATATGAAACATCAATATGAAAAACAAATAGAAGGGGCTTAATAACTAAAGAATTTATCAAACACTATACGTTAGTCCTCACTAAATTAATCAGAAAGTCCAAGCAACTATATTGTTCTAATAGATTCACTGAAACGAGAGGAGATATTAATTAAAAAGACCTGGAAGACTCTCTCTCAGATCCTGGGCAACACAATCCAAACACAACTAGTGTTATTATACTAACTAAACCAAACGAGCCTATTGATACAGCTAACAAGATAAATGACTTCTTCTCAAACATAGGATCAAATCTCGCCAGCAAAATTCCAGTTACCAGTGCCGGAGATAATGACTGTCTAGATGGAAACTTTCCAACATCTCTCTATCTTACACTAACAGAGCTCACTGACGTTACCATGATTATTAAACCTAAAAAAAAAAAATCAGGAAATGTAGCCCAAGTACCACCACTACTCTACAAACGAGCGGCTCAAATCCTTTCACCAATCATTGCGCTAATCTTCAACGAATCACTAGAAACCAACACTTTCCCGGCATCACTCAAAATAGCAGGGATTACACCAATACATAAAGGTGTAAACAAATATAGGATAATATCAAACTTGCCTTTACTTTACAAAATCATCGAGAAGCTCATACACAAAAGGTTATACTCTTTCATAACATCACAAAGCATCCTCAACCGCTGCCAGTTTGGCTTCTGGAAAAACAAAAGCACAAATGACGCAATAATAAAAATACTAGACCTAATTTACACAGCACTTGAAAAAATGAATACCTGCTTGGACTCTTTATCGACCTTAAGAAAGCTTTTGATACAGTAGACCACAACATCCTACTCCTCAATCTTGATCATTACAGTATAAGAGGACACGTATTTACATGTATAAAGTCGTACCTTACGAATAGAAAGCAATATGTCTCTATCAAGGACACAACCTCCTCAACAAGACCCCTGGACACTGATGTACCACAGGGTAGCGTTCTTGGCCCCCTTCTTATCCTTTTATACATCAACGACCTTCCAAGCGTATCACAACTTAGGCCTATTCTCTTTGCTGACGATACGACATTTGTCATCTCCCATCCTAATCTAGCCTCACTCAAAACTATTGTTAACGAAGAGCTAGCAAAAGTAGCAGCCTTTACATTATACATTATGTTTTGGGAGTAGAGCAAGTGAGTTCCAAGAAAACATTATGCTTAACAACATTCTTATTCCTAACATAATGAAGGAAAATTCCTAGGTCTGCACCTTGACAGCAACCTGAAATTCAACACCCATATCCAACACATAATAAAAAGCGTATTTAAAACAGTTGTCATCCTCTCAAAGATACGTTACTATGTACCACAAACAGCAGTACTTACACTATACCATTCACTGATCTACCCCTACCTCAACTACGCTATTTGTGCCTGGGGTTCCACAATGACAAATTACCTAAAGCCAATAATAACCCAACAAAAAGCTGCAGTGCGAATGATCACGCAATCCATTGTTAGACAACACCCCCCCCCCATCCCCCACACACATTTCAAAGACCTAAACCTACTCGCTATACAGAACATTCCCTCGTACTACTGTGCCACCTACATTTACAGAACAGTCAATTGTAATAGAAATCACAACCTGAAGGGCTTTCTTAACAGTTATAACACTACCACCACTAGTATTGCACCTCTCTCTGAGCCTATGTATACCCTCTGTGTCCATGTACTGTTTGTAACGGCTTGACAAAGCTCCTGGAGAGCGAAACGTTGCCACAATAATATGTCACATTAGCTACACTTGTGTCCTTTTACTTTACATATTGTAGGTAATTCTACCACAATTAATACAAAAACTAGATAGTCCAACAACCTATCCTCTACATATTACATAAAACACATCAGTATACCTGTACCTGGTACTAACTTTAGGCCACCTACAAAGTATTATCTAAACCCACTATGTTACAAAAAACTCGATTCTAAAAGCTTAGAGATCTCCAGTGAATACCAGAAAGGACTGCCCTTCTAGCATCCAGCCTGTTACTGGGTTTTCGTAACAATTAGTCAGTATCCTTGTCCAATTAGAATTAGAATTCAGTATGATTCAATAGTGCTTCAGGATTTCAACTGGTAGGCTACTAACTAGATAAATTAAAATTTAATAAATTTATTAGTCATTAAGTTGTCTAGGCGTATATCAAATTAAATTAAATTAATCACAGTAATTAAAATAATATCACTTCTCTCGAGTACAATATTATTGTGCTGAAAGCACATATCACCTTTATAATTCTTAAGTACCGTCTGGTACATTAACATTTAATAAGATATTACAAATATGTACAAGTAAGTGTGTATGTGTATAAGTGCTCTAAGTAGTTCGCTATGTCTCACGACTCGACTAGACTTAAACAAGTGACTGACAAAGTCCTCAAATAAACTAAGTTCTTGACCAACTGGCAATCAGAACAGTCTGCTTGAACAATAAAACGACTGATAAGCCGAACAGCAATATAACAAGCAACTGCGACACAGAATCAGGAACTAGGAGATAATATAACGACACTAAGTAGGGACCATCTGCAGATCATCCACAAAAGTCACAAAACTCCCATACTACTGAATCTAAGTTCAGCATAAGAAAATCCCCGACTGTGATAATACACAGATACCAGTACAAGTTAGGTCAGAAGCTACAGCTCAGGACCTGAGTTGCTCAGAGTGTCTAAGAGACACACAACCTCAGTACAACGTCGAAAATCACTAAGTCTATACAATGTTCTGTGAACGGAGTTCTACAGAACTAACAAGAATAATGAGACAGACAATCTGTCCAACCACCAAGCGAGTCTAGACCAGACTGAATACTTCAGGCGAGGTGTGATCACCCCCCCCCCCCCTCGATCACGTGATAACTCCGTGGACAGCTGCAGCTCAGCAACAGAAGCCGGCGGAATAACGAGCAAAGAGCGATAATTACAGTAGTTAGACAATCAAGACTTGAACTATGAGCACATAATATACGTGTTACATCCTACCTAACAAAATTTAACTAAGTCAAATAATAACAATATGAAGCAATATACTTACGATTTAGCTATTATCGCAAATATAAGCAATATAAAATTATATGAAAAGATAATAATTATATATATACATAATAATCATTGCAACCCATTCAGGGGTTGCAACACACTAATACAGTGGTACTAGTTACTTAAAAGATATATGAACAGTGGAGGTCCAAGACAACCCTCCCCCCGGCCATTCCGCTTCTACCAGCCTTTTAGTCTGAAGTCAAAAACACTTCACCCGCACTCTCCAAAATAAACCCTCCACATACAGGTAAAATTATGAGAGTATACACAGAATTACCAAAAAAAAAAAAAAATAGCCTTCTGCAGTCACAGGTCTCCCCGTACTGACTCTAGTAGTCACAGAGTTCAAAATGACTTTTGCGAAATTATTGCATACACAAGTTATCGCTTGCCTTATTCGACAAGAAGAGCATTGCTATTTGAGCCAAAATATCAAGTTTTACCTCTTCGGGTCGATATATATATATATATATATATATATATATATATATATATATATATATATATATATATATATATATATATGTTGTTAGGTAAGACACATATGCAACAGTTAGGTACCTTTATTTCGAAGCGTTTCGCCTACACAGTAGGCGAAACGTTTCGAAATAAAAATACCTAACTGTTGCATATGTGTCTTACCTATCAACTTGTCGGTATTTTATACCACTTCACTTCATATATATATATATATATATATATATATATATATATATATATATATATATATATATATATATATATATATATATATATATATATATATATATATATATATATATATATATATATATATATATATATATTGAAAATAAACTTTTATAATGTTCCAGTCTCATCGACACTACTAGGGACCCGAGGACGGCCATTTTCATCATCCAGCGCCTCAGCGTGGCCATCCAGAGACGGAATCCTTGCTGCTTACTCGGTTCGAAACTGGCTTCTGAGGAGCTAGAGGATATTCATAATCTTTGATATATTATACCAATGTATTTATGTTTGTGTTTTTTTTAATGTATTCTGTCTATAAATAAAGTTAACATAGAATATTGAGGGTGGTAGAAGAAAATATTCAAACTGTTTATAGGAGAATCTTGAATTTTCCCTGAAGTACGTTTATTCTCTTCTCTGAGGATGAGGGTCCCAAGTCCTGTTCTAGAGGTGGTACCTCCCGAGGCAGGGTGACCCAAAAAAGAAAGAAAATCCCAAAACGAAAATACTTTCATCATCATTCAACACTTTCACCACACTCATACGTAATCACTGTTTTTTCCAGAGGTACCCAGAATACGACAGTTTAGAAGCATATATAAAGATATTTAACTTATCCCTCCAAACTGCCAATACCCCGAACCCCTCCTTTAAAGTGCAGGCATTGTACTTCCCATTTCCAGTACTTAAGTCCGCTATAAAAAAATAACCGGTTTCCCTGAATCCCTTCACTAAATATTACCCTGCTCACACTCCAACAGCTCGTCAGGTTCCAAAACCATTCATTTTCATTCATTTCTAACACGCTCACGCACGCTTGTTGGAAGTCCAAGCCCCTCGTCCACAAAACCTCCTTTACCCCCTCCCTCCAACCTTTTCGAGGACGACCCCTACCCCGCCTTCCTTCCTCTACAGATTTATACGCTCTCCACGTCATTCTACTTTGATACATTCTCTCTAAATGACCAAACCACTTCAAAATGCCCTCTTCAGCCCTCTGACTAATACTTTTATTAACTCCACACCTTCTCCTGATTTCCACACAATATTTACACCACACATTGCTCTTAGACAGGACATCTCCACTGCCTCTAACCTCCTCCTCGTTGTAGCATTTACAACCCAAGCTTCACACTCATATAAGAGTGTTGGTACTACTATACTTTCATACATTCCCTTCTTTGCTTCCATTAATAATGTTTTTTGTCTCCACATATACCTTAACGCACCACGCACCTTTTTTCATCAATTCCCAGGTTAACCTCATCCTTCATAAATTCATTCACATCCAACCAAGCTAGATGTACCCGCCATCCAAAGACATTGTGTGGTGTGGACGCCTCTAAGCTAATTTCCTTCTACTTCCTGTTCGGTGTACTAGCTCAACAAGTAGTATATTATATTACTGTAATCACGGAGCAAGTGGTATTGATCAATAACAACACCGCACAATAAAAGGACACAAGTGCAACTAATGTGACATTTTACTGTGGCAACGTTTCGCTCTCCAGGAGCTTTATCAAGCTGTTACAAACAGTCATGGACAGAGAGGGTATATATAGGCTCAGAGTGAGGTGCAATACTAGTGGTAGTAGTAGTAGTAGTAGTAGAGTAGTAGTAGTAGTAGTAGTAGTAGTAGTAGTAGAAGTAGTAGTAGTAGTAGTAGTAGTAGAAGTAGTAGTAGTAGTAGTAGTAGTAGTAGTAGTAGTAGTAGTAGTAGTAGTAGTAGTAGTAGTAGAAGTAGTAGTAGTAGTAGAAGAAGTAATACAATATGTATAACTATTAACTTGCACATGATTAAACGATATAAAGGCTATTACTTGGGAAACATAAAAATTGGTTAGACAAATATTTCTATTGGAGGCTGGATAGAGAAGGCCTGTTTCAATGTTCATTCTCTGTAATGTGCATGTGTAGTATTAACAGGAGAGACTATGTGATGGCAGGATTTACTGTTTTCAGGAGGATTCTTGCTAAAACTTCAGAGATCGTGAAGCTGCCTTTGTTTTGTTTAATTGTATTAGAAACAGCTATTAGTGAAGATTCAAGGCACTTGCGTCTGCGGAAATTAGTTTCTTTGATCACTAGTTGGGCTTCCCTGAACTTCATGAGATGATTGGTGGAATTTCGGTGTTGTGCACAGGCGTTGTTCAAGTTATCGTTCCTACATGCATAAATGTGTTCATTGAGGCGGGTGTCGAGGTTTCTTGCTGTTTCACCTACATAAATCTTGTCGCAGCCCCCACAGGGTATAGTGTAAACCCCTGCATTGACTGGTTCGTGGTGCCTGGATTTTGCTCTGGTTAGATTCTTTATCGAAGTGCTAGAAGTGATGGCGACTCTGGTGTTAGCTTGTGAAAGTACTTTAGAAACGTTCAGTGCAACCTGGCTGTTGGGAAGAAATATAACTTTGTTGGGAGTGGTGTTGGTGCGTGGAGAATTAATGATCTGAAGAGCTCTTTTCTTGCAGTCTTTGATGAAAAAGGAAGGAAAATGTAAATCTGTGAAGGTTCGGTGAATGTATGTACATTCCTCGTTAAGAAACTCAGGACTACAAATTCGGTATGCTCTTAGGAAAAACCCGATGATGATGCCTCTTTTGGTCTTAGTATCTTGACTGGATTAGAAGTGTGTGAGATCGTTTTTATTGGTAGGTTTCCTATAAACTTGAAATCTTAAGCTGTTGTCTACTTTGTGAATGAGGACGTCGAGGAAAGGTAGCTTGTCATTGGATTCTTCTTCTAGTGTAAACTGGATCGCCAGTTCAACTGCGTTGAGCCTTGCCTGTAGATTCCGTACATCAAAACGTTTGGGGGTTATTACGAGGACGTCGTCCACGTAACGTAACCAAGTGACGCTTGAAGGGATGATGTTGGCAAAGTGTTCGGACTCTAGGTATTCCATGTACAAGTTGGCTAGGACGGCACTGATGGGGGACCACATTCCCATGCCGTAGGTTTGTTTGTAGAGCTTCTTATTGAAAGAAAAATAGATGAAATTAACACAGAGTTCAATCAAGTCAACAAAATCTCGATAAATAAGACACATGTGCAACTCTTGGGTATCTTTATTAAGGAAACGTTTCGCCACACAGTGGCTTCATCAGTCCATACACAGGAGAAGCTTGAAGAATAGGAAGAGAATGAGGTAATCAGTCCCTCAACCTTGAGTCGATGTGGTCAGTCCATCAATCTTGATGGACTGACCACATCGACTCAAGGTTGAGGGACTGATTACCTCATTCTCTTCCTATCCTTCAAGCTTCTCCTGTGTATGGACTGATGAAGCCACTGTGTGGCGAAACGTTTCCTTAATAAAGATACCCAAGAGTTGCACATGTGTCTTATTTATCAACAAGTCGGTTCTGTGGACCATTCGTCTACAACAAAATCTCCGGGAGGTAGAGGAAGATTGAGATCCTGATTGACTTTACGTAGTAGAACCTCGATGGCTTTTGTGGTAGGTACTTTTGTGAAGAGGGAAGTTACGTCCAAACTGCTTAGTTTCTTGTTACGGATGGAGAGGCTTCGGATGCAGTTGAGAAGGTCGCCTGAATGTTTAAGATGAAAGGGGCTGATGGTCCCCAGAAGGCTGGAAAGATGTTTTGCAAGAACTCCGGCTAGTTTGTGTGGTGCACTGCCTATACCTGACGTGATTGGTCTGAGAGGAATATTATGTTTATGTGTCTTGGGTAAACCATACATGTGTGCTGGTTTAGGGTTGCTGGGTAACAAGTACAGAAGTTTCTTCCCTTCTCTAGTGCGTTTGAGTATTTGTCTGGTTTTGTATAGATAATCTTTGGTGAGTGTCTCCCACTGTTGAGTGCTGATGAGTTCGTATGTAGACTGATCATTCAATAGGTCCATCATTTTGGTGTTGTAGTCACTGGTGTTGAGTATAACGACTCCATCTCCTTTGTCGGCGGTGGTGACGATAATGTTGGGGTCGTTGGGCAATGATATATCGTCTAGGAAGATTAGAAGAAGAAGGTTCACATAAAGCTGCAGTGAGGATGCCCTGTATATAACCCTTCTGGAAGTTGCTGTCACTGTATCTATGGTTCATGGTATCTAGGTTGAGTTGATAGGTTTGTGTATGTTGGTGGTAAATTTGAGTCCCAGACTCAGTGCCTGTTTCTCGTAGTCAGTTAAGGAGCGTGGCGATAGGTTGATTATTAGGGATTCCCGTCCCATTTCCTTCCATCGACTGTTAGTGCAGAGGTACTGAAGTTTGCGATTGAGTTTGATCTTCTGTTGGAGGATAGCTGTGGTGACTGTACTGAGAATATGCTCAGCAGTGTGTTGGTCAATCTGAAGATTGGCCCTCATATTCCTTGCAGTTTCAAAGGTTTCCTTAGCGATGTTAGAAAGTTCTTCGGCACATTCAGTTAAGTAAGTTAAGTAAGCTAAGGAAACCTTTGAAACTGAAGGAATATGAGGGCCAATCTTCAGATTGACCAACACTGCTGAGCATATTCTCAGTACAGTCACCACAGCTAACCTCCAACAGAAGTGTGAGGGAAAAGTGCAACAGATAGGAGTAGCGAGCGAGTATATGGTAATGATAGTTTGATTGCCTGCTGCCTGTTAAGGTAGGGTAAGTCTAGCTCCCGCTACCCCCCTCCCTTTTCCCCCACCCCGAAAGGTGACGTGTGGGGCTCCGGCCAAACAGTAATCACTAGACTCACAGCTCCGAGCACAACTCTTGGAATGACATATCGGGTCACCTGCCAACCAACGAGAAGTGTTGAAGAATGACTTTTGCAAAAGTCCGGAGACGTCACATTTTGGATCTACCTACCTGATTAACTGTATGCGACAGCAGAACATAACCCCTCATCTTTGTAGTTGTAAAGAATCTGCTTTCCTGTCATCTGGATTGACTATTCAAGGATATAGACTCTGTGAAGAACTGGATGTTGGGTTGTCACCAACACCTGTGACCCCCCCACACACACATCATCAACAACGGCTATAATCTCTACAAGACTGTGTCAACATCAACCACACACCCAAGTTTAATTGTATATATTAGCGTTGAATTCAGATATTTATATTTTTCATTTTTCATTTTTCTTCAGAGTAGGATAAATATTTCATATTTAAGTATTTTATATTTTATATTTTCAAAATAATAAAGTGTTTATGTTTGTCAGTTTTTATTCTTTTTCTACTCATTAATTTTCCTGTGGAGGAGCCAGCCTTGGTAATACTGTCTGAAGTTGTTACAGGGCTGAGTAAGCCTTCACAAGTGGCGACCCTGCCAGGATCAACTCAACTGAATCAAGATTCAACTCTATCTCGAATCTACCTTTGGAACTTCAATGCCGCATACCACAGACGGTTACCACCAGCCATGAGTAATCATTCTCTATGGTAGGACTACAGTACAGGTATTTAAAAGATTTGGTGATTTTTATGATCTCAATTTATTGTAAGTCAAGTCAAGGCAGGATATATTAGTTAATTCTGCCACCTATTTTTGTGAGCTTGAAACGATTTGGAAGAATAGACTCTAGGGACCCTAGATTTTCCAGTGACAATTTGTTTCATTGAGCTCTTTATTATATCAATGTAACTGTTATAGGACACTCTTGATTTGTTGGTGAGAAGATTGGATGGTCAAGGGACCCCATTCTACTTACTGTTTGCTCGGAGCCGGCATAGAACCCTTCATTTTCATTAATACATATTGTTTAATGGAAGCAGGGATCGAGCCCTCTGGTTTATTTACAGTTCAAGCAAAGCAGGAATTGAACCCTCCATTTTCTTTGATACCCGTTTCATTTTCCCCTGGTAGTTTAAGTTATTCTTGCAAGTATGGAGGAATACCAGTTTTGGATGAATGCTGGAAGTAAGTTAGGAATAACAGGGAAAAATTTAGAATCTTTCATTAGTGCTAAGATCCAGGAAAGACTTGAAAGAGAGAGAATTGAGTAAGAAGAAAGACAGTTAGAAAGGGAAAGAGAAGAAGAAAAGGAGAGAGAATAGAAAGAGAAGAAGAAAAGGAGAGAGAGAGAATCGAAAGAGAAGAGAAAAAGAAGAGAGAAAGAATAGAGAGAGAGAACCAAGAAAGACAGAAAAAGAAAGAGAGGACAAAAAGGAGAGAGATTGAATTGAAAGAGAAAGCCAAGAAAGACAGTTAGAAAGAGAGAGAGAAGACAAAAAGGAGCGTGATACACTTGATCGTGAGAAGAGAGCTAAAGTACGTGAGGAACAAGTTAAATTAAGAGAACTTGAGGAAAAAGCAAAGGATAGAGAAGTTGAGGAAAGAGCTAGGGAACGTGTGTAAAGAGCTAGAGAACATGAGTTAAGAGAGAGAGAAAAAGATCGCCTTGAATTAGAGAATGAAAAGTTAACTTTTACACAACAACAATTAGAGGAAGGAGTAATTGAACATCATGCAGCTAGTGCACATATTCCGACACCTAATTTACCTCCCTTCACAGAGGGTGAAGACATTGCTTCATACATTATCAGGTTTGAAAATACCGCTACCCTCTGTGAATGGCCTGCTGACACCTGGGCTACCAGGTTAGGAATGTTATTTTCTGGTACAGCTTTGAATATCTATGCAACTTTGTCACAGGATATAATATGTAATTATAACCTACTGAAGAAGGCAATCCTTAAAGCATATCATACACATACCAAAAAACCACAAATTCTTATAGGAAAGATTTCAGGTATGCCACCTTACAGCCGGGCCAAAACTTTCTATCCAAAAGTCGAACTTTGTTCGACTTTTGGATAGAGAGTTCAGGAATTGATCACAGTTATGAATCTCTTAGAGACTTCATGGTTGCTGACCAGTTCCTGACAGCTCTTCCTCACCAGATACGAGCATTCATCAGAGAACGTAACCTGATTAAAGCTGAGGAAGTTGCGAGGCTGCTGACCTGTATGCTGAGGCTCACAATTCCTGTAAAGACCTAAAGGGATCAAACCCTAAGGGCAAGGGTTCACTAGATCTTAGGAAATCAAAGCCTCTAGTGGAAAGAAAACTGACTTCTTTTAGTCCTGTTTGTCATTTATGTGGTGTTAAGGGACATAAACGTCCCGATTGTCCTTCTAAGAAGGTCCAAAAAGTTGGAAGATGTTTTAAAGACTGTAATGACCAAGCACCCTTCTGTTCAGGAACAGTTAATGGACTTAATGTATCTACCATTTTACGAGACACTGGATGCACATGTATAGTCATTTCTGATAAGCTGTTCCCTAATCTTAAAGAAACTCATTCCTCTGCTATACTTTCAGACTACTTGGGCCGTTCACACACTTATCTTACCAGCCGTTGTTACATTAGGTTTAAATGGTTCACAGGTTGGTCTGAAGCCATACTAGCTCCCATCACTTCTTGCTCTGTACTAATAGGCAATGTAAAAGGTGCCATTCTTCCTTCTGAGGTTGATCTTTCATCACCAAATATGGACATAAGCTTTTCAGCTCCTCTTCCTGTAGAGTCAGAGAAGCCCCTCGAAAGTTCAGATGAGACAATGTCTCGTGAGATTCATGTGGGATTAAAAACCAGTGATGCTACTCTCGAAAGCGAGGTAGTAGGATCACCGGTTCACTTGCTAGATGAAAGTGAAGATATCACCTCCAATACCATAAATGTCTTGACTAGGGCTCAGACCAAAGCCCAGGCTTCTCCTACTGTCCATCCTTTGATTTTCCCTGACTTTAAGCCTTTAGATATATCGAAGGACTCCTTTGTCAATTTACAACGTAATTGCCCTTCTCTTCAGAATTGCCATAATGCAGCTAGACAAAATCAAGTTATCCAAAGGAAAATTTGAAAATATAAATTTGAATATATAAAAGATATCTTGTATAAATCAGTATTCAGATGAGACAGACTATCCCATCTTAGTTGTTCCAAGTCAATGCAGAGAGACTGTTCTTAAAATGGCTCATGACCTACCAATGGCCGGACATTTCTCGCATCGTAAAACCTTAAATAAAATTAGGGAAACCTATTTTTGACCCAAGATGTCCTCAGATATCACTACCAGACACCCAAGTTTAATTGTATATATTAGCATTGAATTCAGATATCATTTATATTTTTCATTTTTCATTTTTCTTTAGAGCAGGATAAATATTTCATATTTAAGTATAATATATTTTATATTTTCTAAATAATAAAGTGTTTATGTTTGTCAGTTTTTATTCATTTTCTATACATTAATTTTCCGGAGGAGGAGCTAGCCTTGGTAATACTGACTGAAGTTGTTACAGGGCTGAGTAAGCCTTTACAAGAAGATCAAACTCAATCGCAAACTTCAGTACCTCTGCACTAACAGTCGATGGAAGGAAATGGGACGGGAATCCGTAATAAACAACCTATCGTCACGCACCTTAACTGACTACGAGAAACAGGCACTGAGTCTGGGACTCAAATTTACCACCAACATACACAAACCTAACTATCAACTCAACCTAGATACCAGGAACCATAGATACAGTGACAGCAACTTCCAGAAGGGTTATATACAGGGCATCCTCACTGCAGCTTTATGTGAACCTTCTTCTAATCTTCCTAGACGATATATCATTGCCCTTAAGGACCTCGCCAACGACCCCAACATTATCGTCACCACCGCCGACAAAGGAGGTGGAGAGACTACAACCAGTGACTACAACACCAAAATGATGGACCTATTGAATGATCAGTCTACATACGAACCCATCAGCACTCAACAGTGGGAGACACTCACCAAAGATTTTCTATACAAAACCAGTCAAATACTCAAACGCACTAGAGAAGGGAAGAAACTTCTGTACTTGTTACCCAGCAACCCTAAACCAGCACACATGTATGGTTTACCCAAGACACATAAACATAATATTCCTCTCAGACCAGTCACGTCAGGTATAGGCAGTGCACCACACAAACTAGCCCGAGTTCTTGCAAAACATCTTTCCAGCCTTCTGGGGACCATCAGCCCCTCTCATCTTAAACATTCAGGCGACCTTCTCAACCGCATCCGAAACCTCTCCATCCGTAACAAGAAACTAAGCAGTTTGGACGTAACTTCCCTCTTCACAAAAGTACCTACCACAAAAGCCATCGAGGTTCTACTACGTAAAGTCAATCAGGACCTTAATCTTCCTCTACCTCCCGGAGATTTTGTTGACTTGATTGAACTCTGTGTTAATTTCAACTGTTTTTCTTTCAATAACAAGCTCTACAAACAAACCTACGGCATGGGAATGGGGTCCCCCATCAGTGCCGTCCTAGCCAACTTGTGCATGGAATACCTAGAGTCCGAACACTTTGCCAACATCATCCCTTCAAGCGTCACTTGGTTACGTTACGTGGACGACGTCCTCGTAATAACGCCCAAACGTTTTGATGTACGGAATCTACAGTCAAGGCTCAACGCAGTTGAACCGGCGATCCAGTTTACACTAGAAGAGGAATCCAATGACAAGCTACCTTTCCTCGATGTCCTCATTCACAAAGTATACAACAGCCTAAGATTTCAAGTTTATAGGAAACCTACCAATAAAAACGATCTCACACACTTCTATTCCAAACAAGATACTAAGACCAAAAGAGGCATTATCATCGGGTTTTTCCTAAGAGCATACCGAATTTGTAGTCCTGAGTTTCTTGACGAGGAATGTACATACATTCACCGAACCTTCACAGATTTACATTTTCCTTCCTTTTTCATTAAAGACTGCTAGAAAAGAGCCCTTCAGATCATTAATTCTCCACGCACCAACACCACTCCCAACAAAGTTATAATTCTTCCCAATAGCCAGGTTGCACAGAACGTTTCTAAAGTACTTTCACAAGCTAACACCAGAGTCGCCATCGCTTCCAGCAATTCGATAAAGGATCTAACCAGAACAAAATCCAAGCACCACGAACCAGTCATCGCAGGGGTTTACGTTATACCCTGTGGAGGCTGCGACAAGATTTTTGTAGGTGAAACAGCAAGAAACCTCGACACCCGCCTCAATGAAAGCATTTATGCATGTAGGAACGATAACTTGAACAACGCCTGTGCACAACACCGAAATTCCACCAATCATCTCATGAAGTTCAGGGAAGCCCAACTAGTGATCAAAGAAACTAATTTCCGCAGACGCAAGTGCCTTGAATCTTCACTAATAGCTGTTTCTAATACAATTAAACAAAACAAAGGCAGCTTCACGATCTCTGAAGTTTTAGCAAGAATCCTCCTGAAAACAGTAAATCCTGCCATCACATAGTCTCTCCTGTTAATACTACACAAGCACATTACAGAGAATGAACATTGAAACAGGCCTTCTCTATCCAGCCTCCAATAGAAATATTTGTCTAACCAATTTTTATGTTTCCCAAGTAATAGCCTTTATATCGTTTACTCATGTGCAAGTTAATAGTTATACATATTGTATTACTTCTACTACTACTACTACTACTACCACTAGTATTGCACCTCACTCTGAGCCTATGTATACTCTCTGTGTCCATGTACTGTTTGTAACGGCTTGATAAAGCTCCTGGAGAGCGAAACGTTGCCACAATAAAATATCACATTAGTTGCACTTGTGTCCTTTTACTTTACATATTGTCGGTAATTCTACCAACTTTATTACAACACTGCACAAGCTAAGGAGTCGAACTCATGCTGCTTTGGCTCGCCTCATGGTGAGCGAAAAACATGACGCTTTAGACCACCAGACTACACAATCCTTAAGAATGGAGTATCCAGGCATCGTGGGTACAGTAATATAATACATTTACTGCTTGTTGAGCAAGTACACCAAACACCGAGTACAATGAAAATAGCTTAGAGGCGTCCACACCACAATATGTCCTTGGATGGTGGGTACAACATCTAGCTTGGCTGGATGGATTGTGTGGTCTGGTGGTTTAAAGCGTCATGTGTTTTTGCTCACCATGAGGTGGGCGAAACCAGAATGGGTTCGACTCCTTGGCTAGTGCAGTGTTGTTATTGATCAATGACACTCGTTCGTGGGTACAATAATATAATATTCTGTTTGTTGAGCTAGCACACCAAACAGGGAGCGGAAGGAAATTAGCTTAGAGGCATCCACAACACCGTATTTCCTTGGATTTCGGGTACAACATCTAGCTTGGCTGGATGCGCCATTCTTAAGGATTGTGTGGTATAGTGATCTAAAGCATCATTTGATTTTGCTGACCATGAGGCGGGCCAAAGCAGCATGGGTTCAACTCCTTGGCTAGTGCAATATTGTTATTGATCAGTACCAATCGTTCGTGGATATAATATATATATATATATATATATATATATATATATATATATATATATATATATATATATATATATATATATGTCGTGCCGAATATGTAAAACTGGTCAATTAGCAAGAACTCATTTAAAATTAAGTCCTTTCTGAAATTTTCTCTTATACGTTTAAAGATACATTTTTTTCATTAATGTTCATGTAAAAAATTTTAATTTTGCACCAAAAGAATCTTAGAAAACTTACCTAACCTTATTATAACAAGAGCAATTTATTTTAGCCTAACCCAACTAAAAATATTTTAAATGCGTTTACAATAATTTAATACTAAACAAACACAATCAAATATATTTTTTTCGTTAGGTTCAGAATGATTTTGACGAAATTATTGCATACACAAATTTTCACTTGTGCTATATGGCAAGATGAGCGTTGCTATTTAAGCCAAGATCGCAAGTTCTGCCTATTCGGCACGACATATATATATATATATATATATATATATATATATATATATATATATATATATATATATATATATATATATATATATATATATATATGTATGTATATATATATATATATATATATATATATATATATATATATATATATATATATATATATATATATATATATATATATATGCAATAAGATCACAGTAAACAGGTGATTTCAAAATATGCAAAACAACCACTCTGAAAGAATAGAGAAATTCCAAGCTCTTTCGTGACTACTCACATTATCAAGGAACTTGATAATGTGAGAAGTCACGAAAGCGCTTGGAATTTCTCTATTCTTTCAGAGTGGTCGTTTTGCATATATATATATATATTTATACATATATATATACAAACATATATATATGCATATATATATATATATATATATATATATATATATATATATATATATATATATATATATATATATATATATATATATATATATATATATATACATATATACGGATGTGCTCTTGGGAGATTCTGAAGAGAAGTTGCAGAGATTGGTGGATGAATTTGGTAGGGTGTGCAAAAGAAGAAAATTAAAGGTGAATACAGGAAAGAGTAAGGTTATGAGGATAACAAAAAGATTCGGTGATGAAAGATTGGATATCAGATTGGAGGGAGAGAGTATGGAGGAGGTGAATGTATTCAGATATTTGGGAGTGGACGTGTCAGCGGATGGGTCTGTGAAAGATGAGGTGAATCATAGAATTGACGAGGGAAAAAGGGTGAGTGGTGCACTTAGGAGTCTGTGGAGACAAAGAACTTTGTCCTTGGAGGCAAAGAGGGGAATGTATGAGAGTATAGTTTTACCAACGCTCTTATATGGGTGTGAAGCATGGGTGATGAATGTTGCAGCGAGGAGAAGGCTGGAGACAGTGGAGATGTCATGTCTGAGGGCAATGTGTGGTGTGAATATAATGCAGAGAATTCGTAGTTTGGAAGTTAGGAGGAGGTGCGGGATTACCAAAACTGTTGTCCAGAGGGCTGAGGAAGGGTTGTTGAGGTGGTTCGGACATGTAGAGAGAATGGAGCGAAACAGAATGACTTCAAGAGTGTATCAGTCTGTAGTGGAAGGAAGGCGGGATAGGGGTCGGCCTAGGAAAGGTTGGAGGGAGCGGGTAAAGGAGGTTTTGTGTGCGAGGGGCTTGGACTTCCAGCAGGCATGCGTGAGCGTGTTTGATAGGAGTGAATGGAGACATATGGTTTTTAATACTTGATGTGCTGTTGGAGTGTGAGCAAAGGAACATTTATGAAGGGGTTCAGGGAAACCGGCAGGCCGGACTTGAGTCCTGGAGATGGGAAGTACAGTGCCTGCACTCTGAAGGAGGGGTGTTAATGTTGCAGTTTAAAAACTGTAGTGTAAAGCACCCTTCTGGCAAGACAGTGATGGAGTGAATGATGATGAAAGTTTTTTTTTTCGGGCCACCCTGCCTTGGTGGGAATCGGCCAGTGTGATAAAATATATATATATATATATATATATATATATATATATATATATATATATATATATATATATATATATATATATATATATATATATATATATAGTACAACTCCACAAGTTGATTATTAAAACATCTGTGCAACACCTGGGCATCATTATTTTGAAGATGTTCCAACAATCACTTGCTTTATCATTTCCATAGAAAGACATGTTAAGGTATCGAACCTGGAGCGTAGAAGACCAGTAATGAATCCTTCAAGGCCAGGTGAAGGTGTTCACTGCCGCAGTCTTGATCAATATGATTGAAGAAATACTTCAGAATAAAGGTAACTGGACGTTGTTAATGTCTTATTCATCATTTGATGAACATAGCAGATACAAAGATCACTGCAGAGAGGCAGTCGTGTCTGCATACCAGTCATATTGGAAATTAATCTTTGCGACAGACATTCACTTCTTGCTGAGTTGACCAAGACTCTCGGTTACTGTATTCAAGTTTCATTAATTAATATTTCACTTTTGTCTAAAGTGCCACTTAAATCCTCGACATTATACTTATAATAACAATTCTACTTTCAGTAACTAAAAAAAATAAGTAATTCATGGAATTAATTCGGGCAAATGAAATAATGAAAAATTATTGTGCAATATATGTCTGGCAACGACATGCCTCTTTATCATCTGGTGCAGAGATCAGTAAGAGATATTTCCAAGTCTGGTGTGGCAGTAGTTGCCTCTTCTGCCTCGTCGCCGCACGATGGTTTACACGACGCTGCTGGTGGTCGCTGCCACCCTCCTAGCTGGCGCTGCTTCAGACAAGTATCCCGCACCTTCCCCATTGGGTGCCACTTACTGTCCTGAACCAGCAGATATTTATCCCTGCGTCTGTAAAGAGGAAGATATCCACATTGATATGGACTGCTCTGAAATACAAGATAATGATCAGCTCCAGAGAATCTTCCATTCTTCTATACCTTTTGATACTTACCGCGATTTTATTATCATGAAGAACACCACCGAGGAACGTGTCCAGATCTCTTACCTTACCAAAGAAACCTTCGCCAACGTATCGTTTTCTTCCATCTTTATTAGTCATACAACTCTTGACTATATTTCATCTGACGCCTTCGAGAATTCCTACTCTCGACTGGAGACAGTGATTATCACAGACAGCTTCCTGACCACTTTCCCATTTGATATGCTAAGCAGTTGCCCGCTGCTGACAGATATACGCCTGTTCAGGAACAGCATCAACCATATGGCAGACATTCACTCAGACAGCCTCAAGTATCTACATATGTCTTACAACCCCAACCTGCAGTACAGCGACGAAGCTTTCATAGACGCCCCGGCCTTGGAATATCTCATTCTGAATGATATCGACCTCAAACATGTAGCCAGAAACGCCTTCACGGACTTGCCACCGTTGAAATATCTTGACTTAAGCCACAATTTGCTTCAGACTCTCTATGAAGGTTCACTTACGTTCGATAAAACTCTCGACCAACTCAAACTGGACTCAAACCAAATTAACATTGTTCAAGCTAATTCAATTTCAGGTTTGCACATTTTTAATTTTCCGTCTCTATTAATTAGCATTTAATAACCCATACGCGTTTACTCTTTTTATGATAATTTATTAAGAGTTCTTGATCTGTTTCCACAAGTTATTGCAAACTGTATTGGTGCTGTATTAACATCCAAAAAATTTAAGCTCAGGAATACAAGATGTTTAGAAAAGTCAATTTCTGCCATCATTATTTGCCCAAAGTGATTATTGCACACACTCGAAATTATTCAGTGGTTATCATCGTAGCCATAATGTTTATAGGGGTGGACAGGTAAGCCAGTGGAAGGCCTCGGTCAGCCGACCAAAAACTCCAGCTTAGGGTCTTGATATAACCAAGACCCGCTTCAGTAAACACTTGTCCTATTTCCTAAAAAAAAACATTACCTAACATTACACTCGAAATTATATACACTGAGAAGTATATGTCTCTGTGTATTATATACTGAGGGGTTTAAGGACTGAAGTATCTTTAGGCTTTAAACCAAAATAACACACGAACTGTACAAGTTTGCAGCAGTGCAAACATATACATGTAAATCTTAGCGATTTACATCTACCAGTAGGTTCTTTTCATACTAAATAATAAATAACATCATATTCTCTCGCGTCTCCATTGTCGTAACCTGCTCAACAGTTCGTCCTTTTATCATGTGTATCCTCTAATTTCTACCTCACAGTCCATGAAGTAAAATACGTACTTGATATCTTCCTTCTATGTGAGCGTGTTGCTCATCTTAATATTATATTCCATTCTTGTTTTTCTAAAACGTGTATTATCAAGAATTTTTACATTTGTTTACGTTTCTTACTGACAGGACTGAAAGCCGGAACGTTCCTGTGGATGCAGCACAACTATATCACTGACCTCGAGGAGGAAGTGTGGCAACCGATTTTTGAATCTGTCAACGATAACCCCGAAAATAATCTATTCGTGTTTGATGGTAAGGCTATTGTCAAAGATATTGCTGCATGTTTGGTTATAAAAACAAATCCTGTAAGTTTTTTTTTTTTGTGTGTGTCTGTACTCACCTAACTGTATTCATCAAATTGTAGTTTCAGGGCTTGAGTAATAGCTCCTGGTTCCCGCCTCTTCACTGGTCGCTACTGAGTCACTCACTCCCTGCTCTGTGAGCTTAATCATACCTCTTCTATGTGTGTACTCAGTTCTCACCTAGTTGTGGTTGCAGCGGTCGAGTCATAGCTCTTGGCCCCGCCTCTTCACTGGCCGCTACTAGGTCACTCTCCCTGCACCATGAGCTTTATCATACCTCTGCTTAAAGCTATGAATGGATCCTGCCTCCACTACATCGCTTCCCAAACTATTCCACATCCTGACTACTCTGTGACTGAAGAAATACTTCCTAACATCCCTGTGAGTCATCTCTGTCTTCAACTTCCAACTGTGTCCCCTTGTTGCTGAGTCCCATCTCTGGAACATTCTGTCTCTGTCCACCATGTCAATTCCTCTCAGTATACTATATGTCGTTATCATGTCCCCCCTATCTCTCCTGTCCTCCAGTGTCGTCAGGTCGATTTCCCTTAACCTCTCCTCGTAGGACATACCCCTTAGCTCTGGGATTAGTCTTGTTGCAAGCCTTTGCACTTTCTCTAGTTTCTGTACGTGCTTGGCTAGATGTGCGTTCCAAACTGGTGCCGCATATTCTAATATGGGCTTAACGTACACAGTGTACAGGGTCCTGAATGATTCCTTATTATGGCGGAATGCTAGTCTTGGGTTTACTAGGTACCCATATGCTGCAGCAGTTATTTGCTTGATGTGCGCCTCAGGAGATGTGTCTGGTGTTATACTCACCCCAAGATGTTTTTCCTCGAGCGAGGTTTGTAGTCTCTGGCCCCCTAGACTGTACTCAGTCTGCGATCTTCTTTGCCTTTCCCCAATCTTCATGTCTTAGCACTTGGTGGTGCTCACTGTTGTCTTCCTGACAGGTATTCCTTGATCAATTGTAGTGCCTTCCCTGTTATCCCTGCTTGGTCCTCCAGTTTTTGCACTAATCTCATGTGCGGAACTGTGTCAAACGCCTTCTTACAGTCCAAGAAAATGCAATCTACCCATTCCTCTCTCTCTTGTCTTACTACTGTCACCCTGTCTTAGAATTCCAGTAGGTTTGTGACGCATGATTTCCCGTCCCTGAACCCTTGCTGGCTCTCGTTGATATGCTCATTTCTTTCTAGGTGTTCCATCACTCTTCTCCTGTGTGTGTGTGTGTGTACTCACCTATTTGTACTCACCTATTTGTGGTTGCAGGGGTCGAGTCCTAGCTCCTGGCCCCGCCTCTTCACCGGTTGCTACTAGGCCCTCTCTCTCCCCGCTCCATGAGCTTTATCAAACCTCGTCTTAAAACTGTGTATGGTTCCTGCCTCCACTACGTCATTTTCTAGGCTATTCCACTGCCTTACAACTCTATGACTGAAGAAATACTTCCTACTATCTCTCTGACTCATTTGTGTCTTCAACTTCCAATTGTGGCCTCTTGTTTCTGTGTCCCCTCCCTGGAACATCCTGTCTTTGTCCACCTTGTCTATTCCACGCAGTATTTTATATGTCGTTATCATGTCTCCCCTGACCCTCCTGTCCTCCAGTGTGGTCAGGCCGATTTCCCTTAATCTTTCTTCATAGGACATTCCCCTTAGCTCTGGAACTAACCTTGTCGCAAACCTTTGTACTTTCTCTAGTTTCTTGACGTGCTTTATCAAGTGCGGGTTCCAAACAGGTGCTGCATACTCCAGTATGGGCCTGACATACACGGTGTACAGTGTCTTGAATGATTCCTTACTAAGGTATCGGAATGCTGTTCTCAGGTTTGCCAGGCGCCCATATGCTGCAGCAGTTATCTGATTGATGTGTGCTTCCGGAGACATGCTCGGTGTTATACTCACCCCAAGATCTTTCTCCTTGAGTGAGGTTTGCAGTCTTTGGCCACTTAGCCTATACTCTGTCTGTGGTCTTCTATTCCCCTCCCCCATCTTCATGACTTTGCATTTGGCAGGATTAAATTCGAGAAGCCATTTGCTGGACCAGGTGTCCAGTCTGTCCAGGTCTCTTTGAAGTCCTGCCTGGTCCTCATCAGATTTAATTCTCCTCATTAACTTCACATCATCTGCAAACAGGGACACTTCTGAGTCTAACCCTTCCGTCATGTCGTTCACATATACCAAAAATAGCACTGGTCCTAGGACCGACCCCTGTGGGACCCCGCTCGTCACAGGTGCCCACTGTGATACATCATTACGTACCATGACTCGTTGTTGCCTCCCTGTCAGGTATTCTCTGATCCATTGCAGTGCCCTTCCTGTTATATGCGCCTGATGCTCTAGCTTCTGCACTAATCTCTTGTGAGGAACTGTGTCAAAGGCCTTCTTGCAGTCCAAGAAGATGCAATCAACCCACCCCTCTCTCTCTTGTCTTACTTCTGTTATTTTATCATAAAACTCCAGAAGGTTTGTGACACAGGATTTGCCTTCCGTGAATCCGTGCTGGTTGGCATTTATACTCCTGTTCCGTTCCAGGTGCTCCACCACTCTCCTCCTGATAATCTTCTCCATAATTTTGCATACTATACACGTCAATGACACAGGTCTATAGTTTAGTGCCTCTTTTCTGTCTCCTTTTTTAAAAATGGGAACTACATTTGCCGTCTTCCATACCTCAGGTAGTTGCCCAGTTTCCAGGGATGTGTTGAAGATTGTGGTAAGTGGCACGCACAACATATCTGCTCCCTCTCTAAGGACCCACGGGGAGATGTCTGGTCCCATTGCCTTTGAGGTATCGATGTCCCTTAGCAGTTTCTTCACCTCCTCCTCATCTGTATGTATGTCGTCCAACACTTGTTGGTGTATTCCTTGCTGGTGTCCCCATCTGGTCTGTCCCCCCTGAGTCCTTCCTGTCTCTACTGTAAATACTTCCTTAAATCTCGTGTTGAGCTCCTCACATACCTCTTGATCGTTTCTTGTGAGTTCTCCACCTTCTTTCCTCAGCCTTATCACCTGGTCCTTGACTGTTGTCTTCCTCCTAATGTGGCTATACAGCAGTTTCGGGTCAGATTTGACTTTCGATGCTATGTCGTTTTCATACTGTCGCTGGGCCTCCCTCCTTATCTGTGCATACTCGTTTCTGGCTCTTCTACTAATCTCCTTGTTTTCCTGGGTCCTATGCCTCCTGTACCTTTTCCATTCTCTGCTGCACTTAGTTTTTGCCTCCCTACACCTTCGGGTAAACCAAGGACTCGTTTTGGTCTTCCTATTATTTCCGTTTCCCTTGGGAACAAAACTTTCCTCTGCCTCCTTGCACTTTGTTGCCACATATTCCATCATCTCGTTTACTGATTTTCCTACCATTTCTCTGTCCCACTGAACCTCCTGCAGGAAGTTTCTCATACCTGTGTAGTCCCCCCTTTTATAGTTTGGCCTGTCCCCTTCAGTTCCTGTTACCTTCTCCACTTGTAACTCTACTATATAGTCAAAACTCAGAACCACATGATCGCTAGCTCCAAGGGGCCTCTCATAAGTGATGTCCTCAATGTCTCAACTGCTCAGGGTGAACACAAGATCCAGTCTTGCTGGTTCATCCTCCCCTCTCTCTCTGGTTGTGTCCCTAACATGTTGATGCATGAGGTTTTCAAGTACCACATCCATCATCTTGGCTCTCCATGTTTCGGGACCCCCATGTGGCTCCAGGTTTTCCCAGTCGATCTCCCTGTGGTTGAAATCGCCCATTACCAGTAACTTTGCTCTGCTCGAGTGAGCTCTTCTTGCCACCTCAGCCAGTGTGTCCACCATCACCCTGTTGTTTTCTTCGTACTCCTCTCTTGGCCTCCTGCAGTTCTGTGGTGGGTTATACATCACTCCAATGACTACTTTATGTTCTCCGGACTGAATTGTACCTACAATGTAGTCTCTTTCTCCAATCATGTCCATGCCTTCCATTTCCTCAAATCCCCATCGGTGTTTTATGAGCAGTGCAACCCCTCCTCCCCCTCTACTCCTTCTATCTTTCCTCAGGATCTGATATCCTGTTGGGAAGATTGTGTCTGTTATTGTCTCAGCGAGTTTTGTTTTTGTGACTGCTATGATGTCTGGGGATTTTTCACTGATTCTTTCATTCAACTCCTCATGTTTATTCATTATTCCATCCGCGTTTGTGTACCAAACCTTTAGTTTCTTTTCTATCATTGTGGTCATGCAAGAATATTGGGGCTGGGGGAGCGAGAGCCTTGGTGGGGGCCTATATGGGGCTGTGGTGTAGGTGGGGTTTGTGTTGATGGGGGTGGGGTCAGAATGCCCATAAGGGACAGCTGTTGGGGTGAGGTTTGTGATATGGGGATTGGTGGCAGAGGGAACAGTGAGTGGGTTGTAGTATATAGGTTGCTCAGTTGCGTTGGGAATGTCGCGGGTGGAGTCTTTTGGTGGGAGATTCTGTGGGGTGTGTTTGCCCTTCCTCCTGTGTCTGGGTCCTGCTCATTTTCATTGCTTCTCGTTCCTCCTTGCATCTCTGTACCCTCTCTTTCAGTGTAGTCCTTTCTTCTTGTGTTCTGTCGCGGTCGAGGTATACTCTCTGGTACCCCTCTTTGTCCCTCAGTCTTGCTTTCTCTTGCAGAATCCTGGTTCGAACTGATTCTTCCTTGAAAGTTACTCTGACAGGCCGTATCCTTCCACTCGCAAACCACCCAATTCTCTGAAAATTTGTCACCTGGGTCATATTGCCCTCCCCTATTGTTTTCATGATGCCTTCAATCATTTTTTTCTCCTCCTGTTTTATTTCTTCAAAGTTGGCCCCCTTGGCTTCTTGGAGCCCGTACACAAAAACTGACCTCGCCCTTTTCTCCTCCCACTGAGTCTCCATCTGCGTCCTCTGAGGCATTTTATTTCCTTCCATTGACATGTTCTTGCCTTCAGTCCCTGTCATATCTGAAACTTCTATTCTCAGTGGACTGTCTTTCCTGACCAGTTGTCCCTTGCTACTGCAGTTGGCTGTTAGAATCTCTGCATATAGCATACCTTCATTGTCTTCGGACCTGTCGTTTGATCTTAGTGTGCTCGTCGTCTTTTCCCTGGCCCCACGTGGGTCTGATAGGGCCTTCATGTTCGGCATGTCTCCGTTGTTGCTTACCATCCCCTTGTCTGTGCCTGACTTTGAATTTCCTGATGTCACACCTGAATTGTCATTTGTCTCTCTAATCTGTTTCAGGCTTTGCAGTTTCTCTTCTAAGCACTGTATCCTAGCTTCTGCTGCTAAGACCTGTACTTCCCACTTCCTGCACTCTTCAGCTATCTGCTCCTCCATTTTCTTACCAAGCTCTACTATCTTCCTTCCCCACTCTTCCTCCCTTTTTTGGAGCTCTAGCTCCCAGTCTTTCCTCCCTGGTTCGTCCACCAGATCTCTGGGTTTCCGTCCTCTAAGGCCACCCATTTTTTTTTTTTTTTTTTTTTTTTTACTTTTTATTACCACAGACAGAAAGCTAGAGGAGGGAGAGGGTGTGGGGGAGAGAGAGAGAGGGTAGAAAGAGGGAGAGAGAGGAGAGAGAAAGGGTAGAAAGAGGGAGAGAGAGGAGAGAGTATGGGGGTGAGGGATAAGACCAAGGGGGAGGGAGAGAAATGTGAGGGGGGAGAGAAAGGGTAGAGAGAGGGAGAAAGAGAGGGAGAGGGAGAGAAAGAGAGAGAGAGGGAGAAAGGAGGGAAGAAGGCTATGAGAGAGAGAAACGCAAGGGAGGGAAAAGGTAAGAGGTCTGTGGGGGAGGCAGTCAAATTCCAAGGATCAGCTGTGTGTACTCACCTAGTTGTGGTTTCAGGGGTCGAG
>NC_091303.1:47419320-47426820 GCF_038502225.1 Cherax quadricarinatus | reverse complement strand
CTCTCTGTTTCTGCCTTTCTTTTTGTGTTCTGTCATGGTCAAGATACACCTTCCATTATGCCGGTATGTCCCTTAGTCTTGCTTTCTCCTGCAGGATCCTGTATTGAGTCGATTTTGCCTTGAAAGTTCCTTTCACTGGCCTGGTTCTTCTTCTTTCAAATCCCCCTATTTTCTGAAAATTTGCCAGCTGAGTCATGTCATGTTCTTGTATTGCTTTTATGATGCTTTCGATTGCATTTTTTCCCATTGTTTTCTTGCCTTGTAAGTTTCCCCTTCAACTTCCTGGAGCCCATAAACAAAGACAGACCTCTCCCTTACATTCTTCCACTGCATATCCTTATGTATCCACTGACTCAATTTAATTTCCTCCATTGCAGCTTTCCTTTCTTCAGTTTCTTCACTATCTATTGAACTTGGGACCAGTGGCCAGTCATTTTCCCCTCTCAGCTTTTCCTGGGCTTTGCTGTGGTCTGTTAGGGCCTCCACATATAGATTAGCTCTTTCATTTACTACAGTCCCCTTGATTGCTTCTGATGTGATTCTCTCTTTTTCTCGGTTTCCACAATGGTCTGTGGACCATTGTGACTGATGTAGCAATCTCTGATGTCATTCCCAAATTGTTCTTTAGTTCTTTAGATTTTTCAGTTCCTCTTCTAATCTCTGTATCCTAGGCTCTGCTGCTGTGACTTGCATCTCCCACTTCTTGCTTTCTGCATCTATCCTCTCTTCCATTCTCATGCTAAGTTCTTCTAGCTTTCCCCATTCATGTTCCCTTTTCATGATTTCTGCTGCCCAATCTTCCTTTGCAGATTCATCCTCCAGTCCCTTGGTTTTCCTTCCTGCTCTCTGGTAGCTTTTTTTTGTTTGTTTTTGGTTGCCACAGAATGAAAAAAACTTATGTAATTTTGTGTGTTTGTTTTGAAGTGTGTTTGTCCGAGTGGGGGGGGGGAGGCGAGGGAGGAAGAGGAGGAAGCTGTAGACAGTGGCTAAATGTGAGAGGGGCGGGGAGGGGGATTGAGGGGGAATATGGGGAGTGAGAAGGAGAGAGAAGCTAAGGGGGAGAATGGGAGAGGTAGTGGGGGAAAGAGGGAGAGGTGGGGGAGAAGAAGGGTGAGAGAGAGAGGTGGGATCAGAGGAAGGACTGAAAGATTGGCAGGGGAGAGGGAAGGGGGGGAGGATATGTGTGAGTCTGTATATGTGGGAATGTGTGGGTGTAAACGTGTGTATGTGGAACTATATGTGGGTTTATTAAGTGTCTGAAAAGTAGATGGAATTGTGTGTTGGAGTGTTATGTGGAGTCCGCAGTGTTCCCTTACATGACCACACCCTCCTGTGACCTGACCCACACCCTCCTGTGACCTGACCCACACCCTCCTGTAACTTGACCCACACCCTCCTGTAACTTGACCCACACCTTCCAACTGTTCTGCACCTCTATGCTTTTACTACCACCTAGGCTTATAGAAACCTGTCTCGCCTTGTTGTGTGTGTGTGCATGTGTGTGTACTCACCTAGTTCTCACCTAGTTGAGGTTGCGGGGGTCGAGTCCGAGCTCCTGGCCCCGCCTCTTCACTGATCGCTACTAGGTCACTCTCCCTGAGCCGTGAGCTTTATCATACCTCTGCTTAAAGCTATGTATGGATCCTGCCTCCACTACATCGCTTCCCAAACTATTCCACTTACTGACTACTCTGTGGCTGAAGAAATACTTCCTAACATCCCTGTGATTCATCTGTGTCTTTAGCTTCCAACTGTGTCCCCTTGTTACTGTGTCCAATCTCTGGAACATCCTGTCTTTGTCCACCTTGTCAATTCCTCTCAGTATTTTGTATGTTGTTATCATGTCCCCCCTATCTCTCCTGTCCTCCAGTGTCGTCAGGTTGATTTCCCTTAACCTCTCCTCGTAGGACATACCTCTTAGCTCTGGGACTAGTCTTGTTGCAAACCTTTGCACTTTCTCTAGTTTCTTTACGTGCTTGGCTAGGTGTGGGTTCCAAACTGGTGCCGCATACTCCAATATGGGCCTAACGTATACGGTGTACAGGGTCCTGAACGATTCCTTATTAAGATGTCGGAATGCTGTTCTGAGGTTTGCTAGGCGCCCATATGCTGCAGCAGTTATTTGGTTGATGTGCGCTTCAGGAGATGTGCCTGGTGTTATACTCACCCCAAGATCTTTTTCCTTGAGTGAGGTTTGTAGTCTCTGACCCCCTAGACTGTACTCCGTCTGCGGCCTTCTTTGCCCTTCCCCAATCTTCATGACTTTGCACTTGGTGGGATTGAACTCCAGGAGCCAATTGCTGGACCAGTTCTGCAGCCTGTCCAGATCCCTTTGTAGTTCTGCCTGGTCTTCGATCGAGTGTATTCTTCTCATCAACTTCACGTCATCTGCAAACAGGGACACCTCAGAGTCTATTCCTTCCGTCATGTCGTTCACAAATACCAGAAACAGCACTGGTCCTAGGACTGACCCCTGCGGGACCCCGCTGGTCACAGGTGCCCACTCTGACACCTCGCCACGTACCATGACTCGCTGCTGTCTTCCTGACAAGTATTCCCTGATCCATTGTAGTGCCTTCCCTGTTATCCCTGCTTGGTCCTCCAGTTTTTGCACCAATCTCTTGTGTGTGTGTGTGTGTGTGTGTGTGTGTGTGTGTGTGTATGTGTGTGTGTGTGTGTGTGTGTGTGTGTGTGTGTGTGTGTGTGTGTGCACTCACTTATTTGTACTCACCTATTTTTGGTTGCAGGGGTCGAGACTCAGCTCCTGGCCCCGCCTCTTCACTTCACTGTTTGTGTGTGTGTGTGTTCGTGTGTGTGTGTGTGTGTTTGAGTGTGTGTGTGTGTGTGTGTGTGTGGTCGTTACTAAGTCCACTCTCTCCCTTCTCCATGAGCTTTATCATACCTCTTCTACGTACGGATCCTGCGTCTAGTACATCACTCTCCAGACAGTTCAACTTCCTGACAACCCAATGACTGAAGAAATGCTTCCTAACATCCCTGTGGCTATCTGGGTCTTCAGCTTCCAATTGTGACCCATTGTTGCTGTGTCCCATTGCTGAAACATCCTGTCTCTATCCACCTTGTCAGTTTCTCTCAGTGTTTTATATATCGTTATCTTATCCCCTCTATTCCTCCTGTCCTCTAGTTTCGTCAGGTCAAGTTCCCTGAATCTCTCCTCGTAGAACATACCCCGAGACTAGTCTCGTCGTAAACATTTGCCCTTTCTCTAATTTCTTGACATGGTTGACCAAGCGTGAGTTCCAAATTTGTGCTGCATACTCCAATATGGGCCTGACGTACACGTGTACAGAATCTAGAACGGTTCCTTACCGAGTTGTCAATACGCTGTTCTTAGGTTTACCAGGCACCCAAGATACTTTTCCTTGAGTAAGGTTTGCAGTCTTTGGCCTTTCCCCCTATCCAGTACTCTTTCTGCGGTCTTCTTTGCCCTTCCCCAACCTTCATGACTTTGCACTTGGTGGGGTTAAATTCCAGGAGCCAGTTGCTGGAGCAGTCTTTCATCCTGTCCAGATCCCTTCGTAGTGTTGTCTGATCCTCATCCGATTGAATTCTCCTCATTAGCTTCACATCATCTGCACTCAAGGACACTTCAGAATCTGTCCCTTCCGTCATGTCATTCACTTATACCAGAAACAGTACCGGTCCTAGAACTGACCTTTGTGCATCCCCGATCGTCACAAGCGCTCTGACACCTCGTCAAGTTCTATCATGATTCGTTGTTGCCTACCTGTCAGGTGTTCTCTGATCCATTGCAGTGTGTGTGTGTGTGTGTGTGTGTGTGTTTTCGGGGGTACGTTTGTATATGTATTTATATTACTATCAAAAGATTTATTTTTTTTTAATTGTCAAGATCTGTGGAAAGTGCACGAATTAAATATAACGACTTGGAAAAGTGTACCAATATTTTGATATAGTTATCTATATGTACGTTATTCTTCTTTCCCCAGACAACCCACTGACATGCCAGTGTAACATTCTGTGGCTGGTGCAAAATGATACCTATATGGACACAATGGCCTTGGAGGCCTATTGCGAGGATACAGATCAATTTCTCGAGTTCGTTGACGTGGCTTTCCTACAAGAAAACTGCTTACGAAGGGAATATTTCTGGTTCAGCTAGAGTCTCCAGCTTGCACTCTCCCCCACCCGCTATATACATCACCACTCACACATAGAGCTCACCACTCACACATACAGATCACCACTCACACATACAGATCACCACTCACACATACAGCTCACCACTCACACATACAGATCACCACTCACACATACAGATCACCACTCACACATACAGATCACCACTCACACATACAGATCACCACTCACACATACAGATCACCACTCACACATACAGCTCACCACTCACACATACAGATCACCACTCACACATACAGCTCACCACTCACACATACAGATCACCACTCACACATACAGCTCACCACTCACACATACAGATCACCACTCACACATACAGATCACCACTCACACATACAGATCACCACTCACACATACAGCTCACCACTCACACATACAGATCACCACTCACACATACAGATCACCACTCACACATACAGATCACCACTCACACATACAGATCACCACTCACACATACAGATCACCACTCACACATACAGATCACCACTCACACATACAGCTCACCACTCACACATACAGATCACCACTCACACATACAGATCACCACTCACACATACAGATCACCACTCACACATACAGCTCACAACTCACACATTGCTCAATACAAGTGCAGCCCAACACTGCTAGACAATGGATGGTGTAATCCGACGAGTGGAAATATACTTGAAAATGCGCAGCCTTGAGTGAAACGTCGAATTAAAAGTATTCAATGACTCCAGTGTCTTCATTTCCACAACTAAATGTGTACAAAACCCACCACACACAACCCACCACACACAGCCCACCACACACAACCCACCACACACAACCCACCACACACACAACCCACCACACACACAACCCACCACACACAACCCACCACACACAACCCACCACACACACAACCCACCACACACACAACCCACCACACACACAACCCACCACACACACAACCCACCACACACACAACCCACCACACACACAACCCACCACACACACAACCCACCACACACACATCCCACCAAGGTGGCTCTGGTGGCCTGGTGGTTAACGCTCTCGCTTCACACGGTGAGGGCCTGGGTTCGATTCCCAGCCAGAGTAGAAACATTGGACGTGTTTCTTTCCACCTGTTGTCTATGTTCCCCATCAGTAAAATGGGTACCTGGGTGTTAGTCGACTGGTGTGGGTCGCATCCTGGGACACTGACCTAAGGAGGCCTGGTCACAGACCGGGCCGCGGGGGCGTTGACCCCCGGAACTCTCTCCAGATAAACTCTCCAGATAAACCCACCAAACACACACAACCCACCACACACACACAACCCACCACACACACACACAACCCGCCACACACACAACCCACCACACACACAACCCAAAACACACACACAACGCACCACACACACAACACCACCACACACAACCCACCACACACACACAACCCGCCACACACACAACCCGCCACACACACAACCCACCACACACACACAACCCACCACACACACAATCCACCACACACGCAACCCGCCACACACACAACATACCACACACACACAACCCACCACACACACACAATCCACCACACACACACAACCCACCACACACACACAACCCACCACACACACACACACAACCCACCACACACATACAACCCACCACACACATAACCCACCACACACACAACCCACCACACACACACAACCCACCACACACACAACCCACCACCACACACACACACAACCCACCACACACAACCCACCACACACACACACAACCCACCACACACACAACCCACCACACACACACAAACCACCACACACACACACAACCCACCACACACACACACAACTTACCACACACACACACACACACACATAACCCACCACACACACACAACCCACCACACACACAACCCACCACACACACACAACCCACCACACACACAACCCACCACACACACACACACAACCCACCACACACGCAACCCACCACACACACAAAACCCACCACACACATAACCCACCACACACACACAACCCACCACACACACATCCCACCACCAAGCACAACCCACCACACACACACAACCCACCACACACAAAACCCACCACACACATACACAACCCACCGCACACACACAACCCACCACACACACAACCCACCACACACACACACAACCCACCACACACACAACCCATCACACACTCAACCCAACACACACACACACAACCCACCACACACACGACCCACCACACACACACAACCCACCACACACACAACCCATCACACACACAACCCACCACACACACAACCCACCACACACACAACCCACTACACACACAACCCACCACACACACACAACCCACCACACACAACCCACCACACACACAAAACCCACCACACACACTCAACCCACCACACACACACACAACTTACCACACACACATACAACCCACCACACACACAACCCACCACACACACAACCCACCACACACACAACACACCACACACACACAACCCACCACACACACAACCCACCACACACACACACACAACCCACCACACACACAACCCACCACACACACAACCCGCCACACACACAACCCTCCACACACACACAAACCACCACACACACAACCCACCACACACACACAACCCACCACACACACAACCCACCACACACACACAACCCACAACACACACACACAACCCACTACACACACAACCCACCACACACACACACACACACACAACCCACCACACACACACACAACCCACCACACACACAACCCACCACACACACACAACCCACAACACATACACACAACCCACCACACACACACACACACAACCTACCACACACATAACCCATCACACACACAACCCACCACACACACAACCCACCACAAACACACACAACCCACCACACACATAACCCACCACACACACACAACCCACCACACACGCAACCCACCACACACAAACACACAACCCATCACACACACAACCCACTACACACACACACACACACAACCCACCACACACGCAACCCACCACACACAAAACCCACCACAAACATAACCCACAACACACACACAACCCACCACACACACATCCCACAACCAAGCACAACCCACCGCACACACAACCCACCACTCACACACAACCCACCACACACACAACCCACCACACACATACACAACCTACCACACACACAACCCACCACACACACAACCCATCACACACTCAACCCACCACTCACACACACACACAACCTACCACACACACAACCCACCACACACACAACCCACCACACACACAACCCACGATATACACACAACCC
>NC_091303.1:47374320-47414320 GCF_038502225.1 Cherax quadricarinatus | reverse complement strand
TTCCTGGTCAAGTTTTTGGCTTCATTTTCAATCGTCGGTCGTTCTCCTCTTCCATTCCAACTCTTCCTCCCTTTTTTTTTTACACATATTAATGGTTTCCTTCATCCCTTCATCCCAGGGGCAGTGATCAGCGCAGTCGGCTCACAACCGATTGGTCCCAGGTTCGGATCCTGGGCAGGGCGAGACATACGGGCGAGTCTCCTTACACCCACTGTCCATGTAAGAGGTCTAGTCACAGACCGGGCCACGGGGGCGTTGACCCCCGAAACTATCTCCAGGTAAACTCCAGTGGAGTTTTAAGGATATGGAAAGAATGGGTATAGGGAAAAAGATGATTACTTTGTAGGCGCACTGATGACTGAGAGTCCCAAAGTGATTTCAGTGATGTACAGCCCTCCACCAATTATAAGAGACCAAGACAAGAATATCATGAAAGCAATGGTGGATTCTCGGTCTGAGGTGACCAGAAGGACCCACAAGAGTTGGTCATGGGGAATTTTAGCCACAAGGAATTTAACTGGCAGAACCTAGTACCATATGGAAACCAGAATCATGATGGACTAAGATGCTGGAGGTGATAACGGAGAACAATTTCATTCACCAAATTGTTAGGGATACAACCAGAGACAGAGAGGATAGGATGAACTAGCAAGGCTGGACTTTGTGTTCACATTGAGTAGTTCCGACATAGGGAATAATACATTTGAAATTCCTCAGCGCTTGCGATCACACGGACCAGAGTTTTGAGTACCTTATGGAAGTGACATTCGTGAGTGAGACAGCATGGAAGGAAAGAAGCCAAACTCCTGAAGAGGGGACTACATAAGCAAGAGGCAACTCCTGTTTGAGGTGCAGTGGGAAAGAAAACTAGTGGAAAAGACAGTGAATGATATGATGGAGCATGAGACTGAAAGTGGAGGGATGTGGAAGTAAAGTTCGTACTGTGGATCAATAGAAACAATGGGAAGACCAAAGTGAGCCCATGGTTTACAAAGAGGTCTAGAGAGGCCAAAGCCAAATGTGCTAGGACATACAAAATGCATAGAAGACAAAAAAACTCAGGATATGACACAAGGACATTTCCAGAGATGCGGAGAACAACAAAAGTAGTCTAAAAATAAAAAAAAAAAAAAAAAAGGGGGAGGGGGAGACAGTCAGCGATAGACTACAAACCAGTGTCACTGACATGCACAGTATGTTAAATTATCGAGATTATCATGAGAAAAACTGTGGAGCATCTAGAAACGAGTGGGTTCATGCATGACAACTCCACGGCTTCAGAGATGGAAATTCCTGGAGTTCTACGACAAGGTAACAGAAATATAACGGGAGACAGAGGGATGGGCAGATTGCATTTTCTTGAACTGTAAGAAGGATTTTGACACAGTACTGAATCTAAGGTATTTTCTTCTATGGAACAAGTATTTGTGTCATTTAAAAGATTATTCATTTTACCTTGTAATTAGCTTAATTATACATTAAGGGGAACCATGATTTTATATTCAAAATAAAGAGAATACTAATAATTAATTATTCTTATATGCACTATTATTTCTCACATCATGACAGAGTTGAAATTTATGTATTCTCATCTGTTTTTTTTTTTGTGAACTTTGCGTATTTGCAGCCCAGAGTTCACAGATGAAGATGTTTTGAAAATTTATGATATAGCTAACGATCTAAAATACCCAATAAACATAACTAGTAAATAATATAAAATTCCCAGAAATACATTTTTAATACGAGAAAGGACAGCCATAATTAACCAATAATATGCCGGTTCTCCCTTACCAAGAAAACCTTGATATACCATTTCTATTTAATTTTAAATCAAGGTTGAATTTTAAAAACTTGATACACTTAAAAAAAATATTTGAGTAAGATTTCCCCCCAAAATGCTGTTGGCGGTGTTCATAAGATTCTTGCAAAAAAAAATTCAATAAAGTTTATTATGATCAAACCGTAAAAGCCTTGAACTAACAAAAATATAGTATTAGAGCTGGATAATATTCTAATGCTCTCTTTATTCATGTGAGAGATTTTAACCATTTAATTGTTTTAAAAAAGACCGAGAAAGCTGTATCAAGCAGATTCATGGTTGAGAGAAATATAATCAAAGGAATTTTCATAAAAAATGGAATTGATTTTAATGTGAATATAAGTTCTGGGTTATATAAATTAAATTCATTTATAATTAATAGAATTTGTGAGGAATTTAAGCTTTGTCTGAGATGTCACTCTCAAACTGACAAGTGACCCGTCAAAATCTTCACTACACTCCTAGGCTCTGCATACTGGGTCAGTTGTCTGGTCATATGTGAGATGATATCTCAATCCTATAACCTTCTGCTGTCCTATTACTTTACAGTTCCTTGATAATGTGAGAAATCACGAAAACGCTTGGAAATTCACTATTTTTTTCACAGTGGTTAATATGCATATCGTGATATCACTTGTTTACTGTCATCTTAGTTGGAAAACTTGGTTTATATCTTCTTGGAGATTGGCCGCGTCCTCAATGGATGACACTCTTATGCAAATCCTAGTATTGTCTGCAAAGGATGATACAGTGCTATAGTTTACATCTTTGTCAATGTCTGATATGATGATGAGGAACAGGATGAGGGCGAGTACTGTCTTGTGTATATATAACAATGGTTATAAATGACCATAATTTTTAAAGGGGTGGACCGGTAAGCCAGCGGAAGGCCTCGGTCAGATGACCAAAAGCTCCAAAGGCGGATCATCATCTGACTAAGACCCGCGTCAGGAAACATTTGTCCTGTTTCCTGACGAACCTTACCTAACCTAACTGTCTTGTGGAACAGAGTTCTTCACTATGACAGCTTCCGATTTATTTCTGTTTACCACTACTATTTTTGCTCGATTGGTTAAAGTTAAAGGTCCATCTGCCAACTTTGCCAATTATCCCTTTAGTACCCATTTTGTGCGCTATTACACCATGATCGCACTTGTCAAAGGCTTTGCAAAATCTGTGTATACTACATCTGCATTCTGTTTGTCTTCCAGTACATCCAAGAACATATCGATCCAGTGGTTGCGAGAGGCAGGATCGACCTGCTCTGAATCCATGTTGCCCTGGATTGTGCAGTTGTTGGGAGTCCATGTGGTTTGCAATCCTGCTTAGAACTCTTTCGAAGATTTTTATGATGTAGGATGTTAGAGCTATTGGTTTAGAGTTCTTAGCTATTGTTTTGCTGCCACCTTTATGGAAAGGGGCTATATCCGTTGTTTTCAGTGACTGTGGAAACTCACCTGTGTCTTTGCTTCGCTCCATAGCATACTAGAGCTCGCGAGAGGGGTCTCTGCTACCCAGCGGTTGCTGACTTTCTGATACCCCAGGACTGGTACACCAGCTGCCACTTGATCACTCATACCGAGCACCGGTATGCCAGCGACTGCTTTATCATTGATGCCCAGCACCTGTACACCGGCGCTTTATTAATTACTCATACCTATCACCGTGCACGAGCAGTAGCTTAAGCACCAATACTCAGCACCTGAACACCAGCGGCAGGTTCACCCTTACTTCCCTGCACCTGAATAACAAAGGTAACTTGAACCTCACTTCCCAGCATAATCACTGATACCCCAGCAATAGAAAACCAGTAACAACATAATCACTGATACCTAAGACCAGTAAACTAGTCAGAAGGTATTTTCTTGTTTCCTAACGAATAAAACTCCCACCACTCTCCTAAGTCGGAATTCTTCAAAAGTATTTCTCTACGAAGTATTCTCATTCATGGCCCAAGTTTGTGTTGGTCTGGCTGCAGCGTGACGCCCCCACATGCATACATTACCTCCAAGTTCCGGGTAAAAGACTTAAGTGGCAGGTGTTGAAATATGGCTGAGTGTTTAACTTTGTTAATATGGCAACAACACAGCTCTGGCCTGTTCCTTGGTGCTTCAGCTGTGACCTTTAATATTCAGCTTCGTGGCCCAGGGAAGTCCTGGTCCCTTCAAAACTTTCTTAATATCATTTATACATGTTAATTTGTGTGTTTACTGAAATAGATTAGAAACATATGTTTGAAAGGACTGTTAGAACTGGTGACCTCAGCTGTCTAGACAGCTATCAAGGCTGTCTGCTTTATGTGCTCAGCAATATTCGCCTATTAGTATGAGGAAAAATAATAGTGGATATTGAGAATTTTTTATCGGATAATTTATACCTAAAGGCTATTAAAATACGCAGTTTTGGCGCATTTCGTCTCCAGATTTTTTCTTAAGGGAGTAATACAAAAATTTGAAAAGGTTTTGAAAAGAGTTATTTTAAGTAAGGTTAAAACTTTCTCTGTACCTTGTCTTGACATACTAACTTGGTGATAATGGGTTAGTAACGTAGTGATAGTGGGTTAGTAACGTAGTGATAGTGGGTTAGTAACGTAGTGATAATGGGTTAGTAACGTAGTGATAATGGGTTAGTAACGTAGTGATAATGGGTTAGTAACGTAGTGATAGTGGGTTAGTAACGTAGTGATAATGGGTTAGTAACGTAGTGATAGTGGGTTAGTAACGTAGTGATAATGGGTTAGTAACGTAGTGATAGTGGGTTAGTAACGTAGTGATAATGGGTTAGTAACGTAGTGATAGTGGGTTAGTAACGTAGTGATAATGGGTTAGTAACGTAGTGATAATGGGTTAGTAACGTAGTGATAGTGGGTTAGTAACGTAGTGATAATGGGTTAGTAACGTAGTGATAATGGGTTAGTAACATAGTGATAGTGGGTTAGTAACGTAGTGATAGTGGGTTAGTAACGTAGTGATAATGGGTTAGTAACATAGTGATAGCGGGTTAGTAACGTAGTGATAATGGGTTAGTAACATAGTAATAATGGGTTAGTAACGTAGTGATAATGGGTTAGTAACGTAGTGATAATGGGATAGTAACGTAGTGATAATGGGTTAGTAACGTAGTGATAATGGGTTAGTAACGTAGTAATAATGGGTTAGTAACGTAGTGATAATGGGTTAGTAATGTAGTGATAATGGGTTAGTAACGTAGTGATAATGGGTTAGTAACGTAGTGATAATGGGTTAGTAACGTAGTGATAATGGGTTAGTAACGTAGTAATAATGGGTTAGTAACGTAGTAATAATGGGTTAGTAACGTAGTGATAATGGGTTAGTAACGTAGTGATAATGGGTTAGTAACGTAGTAATAATGGGTCAGTAACGTAGTGATAATGGGTTAGTAACGTAGTAATAATGGGTTAGTAACGTAGTGATAATGGGTTAGTAACGTAGTGATAATGGATTAGTAATGTAGTAATAATGGGTTAGTAACGTAGTGATAATGGGTTAGTAATGTAGTAATAATGGGTTAGTAACGTAGTGATAATGGGTGAGTAACGTAGTGATAATGGGTTAGTAACGTAGTGATAATGGGTTAGTAACGTAGTAATAATGGGTCAGTAACGTAGTAATAATGGGTTAGTAACGTAGTGATAATAGGTTAGTAATGTAGTGATAATGCGTTAGTAACGTAGTAATAATGGGTTAGTAACGTAGTGACAATGGGTTAGTAATGTAGTGATAATGGGTTAGTAACGTAGTAATAATGGGTTAGTAACGTAGTAATAATGGGTTAGTAACGTAGTAATAATAGGTTAGTAACGTAGTAATAATGGGTTAGTAACGTAGTAATAATGGGTTAGTAACGTAGTAATAATGGGTTAATAACGTAGTAATAATTGGTTAGTAACGTAGTGATAATGGGTTAGTAACGTAGTAATAATGGGTTAGTAACATAATGATAATGGGTTAGTAATGTAGTGACAATGGGTTAGTAATGCATTGATAATGGGTTGTAAAGTAAAAGGACACAAGTGCAACTAATGTGACATTTATTGTGGCAACGTTTCGCTCTCCAGGAGCTTTATCAAGCCATTACAAACAATACATGGACACAGAGGGTATATAAAGGCTCAGAGTGAGGTGCAATACTAGTGAGGTACCATTTCGATGTTCACTAGTGGTAGTAGTAGTAGTAGTAGTAGTAGTAGTGGTAGTGACAAAAGTAATACAATATAGTAGAGCAATTTATTCGTACATGAGTAAAAGGATATAAAAGCTATTACTTGGGTAACATAAAAATAGGTTGGACAAATATAGACTGGAAAGAGGCAGCTTGTTTCAGTGTTCACTCTCTGTAATGTGCTTTGTGTAGTATAACAGGAGAGACTATGTGATGGCAGGGTTTACTGTTTTCAGGAGGATTCTTGCTAAGACTTCAGAGATGGTGAAGCTGCCGTTGTTTTGTTTAATTGTATTCGAAACAGCGATCAGTGCTGATTCGAGGCACTTGCGTCTGCGGAAATTAGTTTCAATTAAATAAAACCATTCGTCTCTCAACCTGCGGGCCCCTCAAGGAAGGCTCCTTGACGCTGGTGAGGGGCTCTTGATCTAGGGAATTGGATCTGTTCTCCAGTTGGATCTGTGCTCCAGTTCCCTGAATTAAGCCTGAATACCTTCCATCCCCCCATAGGCGCTGTATAATCCTACGGGTTTAGTGCTTCCCCCTTGATTATAATAATAATAATCAACCTGCGGGCTGGTGAAACTGCCGTTGTTTTATTTAATTTTATTTTTTTTATATTTTTATTTAAAACAGGACAAATACAATAATGTATAAGAGTATAAAATTACAAACCATACTAGATATTACAAAACCTCTAGTACACAATCCTGGTACATTTAAAGAACACCATAGATAATGGCCATATTACAACCATATACATAACCCACAACCATATACATAACCCACAAACCCTCCTTTTACAATCATTATTGCCAGTGCAGACACAGCTGACACTTCTTCCCCCCCCCGTATGTACAGTCACCGTTCTAAATAACATACATTAATTATCCTAATTAATGGTCATACCCTGACCTCATCAAAACCTTAATGAGTGTTTACCTAAGAGTTGGTAGTGCATGAACAAGACACAAAACATAAATTTACAGACTAAAACAGTTATGAAACATTACATTCCTATACACATACACTGTAATAAGTAGAAGAATATACACCACCAATATAATATCAAATATTAATGTTAACCATGAATTATAAACTTTCAAAACATTGCATAACGGGAAGTTCACACTCAAAATGCAAGATAATACACCACATGCTACATAGCGGTACAATACTAGGCTATGTACACATTTTAATGAACCCAAGATTACAACATGAAAAGTAATATCCAAATGGTCTATTATGATTTTAGTAAGTTACCAACACTAAACTCCTTATAACATCTATCACGCCACATATAAACTTAACAAACCGTGTCGCACATTCCACAAGACTTCATTTTATGAGTAATTCAAGATCTCAGTGCCACACAACGCCACAACCATACACACACAGACGTACGGAACCATTCATAATACATACACGTCACTCCCTAAAACCCGCGCTCTACCCTAAAGTCTCTAACATACCGTTTGGTGCTACCACGGGGGGAGTCCAGCCCCCTGTTGCCTTACCCCACCCGCAGTTGCAGCAACATTTGAACAGTAAGACATCGATACTTTGCCGGAAAACTATTATCCCAACTTCTACCATATACGAGTTTATTTCTGCAATACGTTCTGTAGATACCTGCCGCAATTGCCCTGATCCTACCTGATCCCCCGGTTTCCCGCATACCCCACGAGATATAGAGGAAATCAGCCACCAAGTACATTATTGCTCTTCGTACCTCACTTGATACTCCGCTAACCTCCAATGTTAAGGCCCGTAAGGTTGAAATACTTCCCCCACTAAGAAACTCGAAAACCCGCCCCAACCACGAACGAACTTTGTCCAAGGTATCACAAAACTAGACAGCATGAAAAGCTGTTTCTTCAAGACCGCAACGCAAGCAATCCGCCTCCCTTACCAAACCCATCCTATTTAAGACCGATTTTGATGCTAAAATCCCCATGACAAATCTGTACACCAATTCACGAACCCTTGGTGCCAACTTAAGTTTACAAAATCCTTCCCATATTTCCCCCCAATTATACAGCGGAAAAACAGACAATCCCTGTACAATTTCCCTACGACAACATATGCTGACCATTTGCCCCACCTGGATCCGTTGCGCATTTCTCAACTTTAACAACAAACGCAGCATGTCCTCACACTCGATTAATCCCCTGCCGCTCCACCATTTACGCATTTCGATCATTACCCGACCCACCCGGATGCCCTTCTCACCGCCCGCCCTAAGGAACCGCTGCTTTACATAGAGAGCCTTCACCCGTGGCCCCAAAGCCAAGAGACCTAAACCCCCACGACGAACATGGGTCATGACAACCTCCCGACTTAACCAAGCCCTCCCGAAACCCCAAACATAACGTAAGACCCTTCTCTGCAGTTCCTAAATATCCGTATCTCTTAAAGGGTACACCGCGGCCACACCCCATACTTTACTATAAACAAGTGTATTAACCACTACTGTCCTCTGTTGCAACGAGACATCCCCAGCTCTTAACCCCCGAAGTCGATCTAAAGCCTTGTTAACCACCAATTCAGAGTTTACCCTTCGGCTCTCCCTCTCATCTGCCATGTACACGATGCCACATATTCTAAGTTGCACCACGACTGACCACCCATACCTTTCGCCCAACCTCCCCCCCACCCATGTACCCACCTCCAATAATTTCGATTTTGCCTTGTTAACGCACATGCCTGACTCTGCCCCAAAAAACTCAACAATCCATCCCACGATCTGCAAATCCTCCTCCCCTTTTAACAGAATTGTGGTATCATCTACGTACCCGACCACACGCGCTGCATGGTCACTGCTCAGCGTTCCACGCCTCAAACCACCATCCACCAGCTCATAAAATGGGTTTTGCATACAAGCAAAAAGCAGCTGGGAGAGGGGGCACCCTTGCCTCAAACCCCTTTCCATACGGACCGGCTGACCCAATTTACCGTTTACCTGTACGCGTACCATAGCCGTGGCATACAAGGTATCCATCCATCTTGCAATTCCCTCTCCAAAACCCTGCTTCAATAAAATAAGCCTCAATAAATCCCTATCAACACAGTCGTAAGCATTTTGCCAGTCAAGCCCGAGGACACCCCCCCCCCCTTGACATTCCTCCAAAAACTCCCTAATACGTACATGTCCGTCCCTCATGCTCCTACCTGGTATGCCTAGCTGTCCCTCGTGAATAACCGATCCCATAACCTTCCTCATTCTGTTTCCTAAAACTTTTGCAAAGATTTTATAGTCAGAGCACATAAGATATATTGCTTTATATGCACTCAGACCCCTCCCCCCTCCCTTTTTGGGCACCAACACAACTATCCCCGTACTTTGTGACGTACCTAACCTCCCCTCCGTGAGCATGCAATTCAATACATCAACCAAACAATGCTTAATACTTCCCCAATGCGCCCTATAAAAATCATTTGAAATGCCATCTATACCTGGTGCCTTTCCTTTACTCATACTAAAAATCGCCTCCTCTACCTCCTCCACTCGAATTCTACCTTCTAGTACTGTTCTATCCCTGTCACGTATAACTTTTCTGAAATCCCTCCTCACCAGGCTGCCCTCATGGACCCCCCCTACTTCCCGCCGTAGCTTTTCCCCAAACCATAGATCAGCATAAAAACTCATGCTGTCCGTGGTGAGGAGTACTTGACCCGGCAGGTAACCACCCAAACCCATGCATACTTCCAATTGCAAAAAGGAAGTTGCCTGTTGTCTGACCCTAAATTTGCGCGCAAGACACAACCCAAAGGTTTGTCACCCCATAGCACTTCTTCCATACCTGCTCTGACTCTAACCGCATTGAAACGTTCATTGTGAATTTCTGCAAGTCGACTACGAAGATGTTCAATGTCGTCATACCTACTACTCCCGCCCCCCCCACATAGTAATCATTTAGCTGCCCCTCCAGATAGTTTTGCAGCCCATACCTCCACCTCGCCTCCTCTTTTCCCCGCTTCTTATAATAACTCGCTATTCCGGGTTTGGCACGCGTTTCCCACCATTCCAACAAACATTCACCTGCCCGTCGCGTTTCCCAAATATTCTTCCACCAGTCCTGAAAAGCTGACCCATCCCCCTCCCCCTCCAATAGCCGCACGTTCAGTTTCCAATAACCTGGATAAACCTTGATCATTCCATCCCAGTTCAAGTCCGCTAGCACTGCACGGTGATCTGAAATCCCCACATCAAAGGTCTGTACGTGCCCAACTCTAATTCCTTGTGTTACATAAAGTCTATCCCGGCGTGCTGCATAGTCCCTGCGAACGAACGTATGCTCCATCCCCCACCCACCCCGCCCCACAACATCGTAAACCCCTGCATCCCCCAGCAGTTTCCGTAAGACAGGTAAAACGCACCCCGCCCCCCTCGGCTCAACATCGCTATGGCGGATAACGCAATTCCAATCCCCACCCATGACGGTAATGAACGGCAAACCCCGAGCGTAAAACGTTAAATCCTCCCTCACAAAATCTATTTTAACTTTGGTGTTGCTTTCCGCAGGCATGTAAACGCCAATAAAACAAACCCTCACCTCATCCCAGTACCCATCTACCCTCACCACCCTCCCACCTGCCCCCTCCTCCCATCTTAAGACACGCCAAGGGCTGGACTCCTTCACCGCTATAGCTACCCCACCCTTTAATTTTAAAGAACTGCTAACATACATTCTGTAGCCTTTTAACCGTAAGTCTCGCCCAAACTTATAATTGTGTTCTTGTATGAAACATACGTCCACAGCGTACCTGCGCAAGAACCACTCCATCCACACACACTTAAACTCTGCCCGCAGGCCATTTACATTGATGGTAACACACTTGAATTCACAAAAGGAGGTTTTCCTCTATGTTTGTGGGTCTTTCCCGTTCCCACACGTACATTACACTGACCTTCTTTGACCTTTGACTTCCCAAGGCCCCCCTCACCCCCCCGTGCCCTACCCATATGCTGGGCGCTTGCCATATCCCCGGTTGCAAGAGGCGCCTCAGCCACTTTCGACCATAATTTCTTCCCTGGCCGCTGTCCCGGTGTCAGGACCTCGTCCATATCCGACACTCCTGCCGTCCGTTTGCGGGAACCACCTTCCACACACATCTCCTCACCAGCCGAAGCCTCCTGGTGGACTTCCACCACCACCTCATGCAACCGTGTCATTGTAGTCACGTCCAGGTCTCCCATATTTGGCGAATCATCCTTCACCACTTCTTGACACTCCGGTGAAACATCTGGGCTATGCTCTGCCCCATCCAGGAGATCGTTTAGCACGTTCTCCAGCAAACTCTCCTGTGACAACTCCACAGGCTCCGTAGGTCCCACAGGTGGCGTGGTCACGTTTGTAGTGTCCACCGACAGGGTGGCACACGCCATAGACCGCGTCTCCTCTTGTACTTCCTCACTCCAAAGCGTAGGTCGTTGTTCAGGCGATGGACCAGTCTCCAGATCAAAGGCCTCGGTTCTTAGGACCGCAGGAGAAGGTTCCCGGATACATACAACCAGGCGTCTGGAGCACTGAGCAGCCATATGGTCATACGAGTTGCATAACCTGCATGTTTTACGTTGGCCTGCATAGTGAACAAAAACTTGGGTCCTGTAGTGTTCTAGATAAACGTAAGATGGAATCGGCTGTTTTAATGTCATCTTTAGGGTGCAGGAGCCTTCCGGGAGCCCCTCGTATGGGCCCTCCCTCCATACTCCCTTGGTCGCTGCATGTACCGTGCCGTATTTACCAAAAACTTTCCGAATAACATACTCCTCCGCCTCGAAAGGCACGTTCCTTACTTTGACCCAGGTGACGTATGTGGAGACGTCATGCAGGCATACCTCTACGGCTGAATTCACCGCCATTTTCCTCTCTTGAAAATCTTCCACAATCTTGGAGTAAAAGCCGGCATTTGCGAATTTTACAAAAAACCTCGACATCCCATTGAGAGCCACACCATATAATTCCTCAGTGGGGATGCCATAGACGTCGCGAATAATGGTAGGCAACAAGACATGCATTGTTGCACCACTGAGAGAGCCACGAATAAATTCCACACAGACCGTGTTTACTCTTCTACCCTGACGATCCGCCATCTTGCGTACTGTAGTACACGGTTCGCCACCAGGTGTAAGCAAGAGCAGGCTCAGAAAGCGTCCTCTCAGCCCGCAGGTTGATTATTATTATTATAATCAAGGGGGAAGCACTAAACCCGTAGGATTATACAGCGCCTATGGGGGGATGGAAGGTATTCAGGCTTAATTCAGGGAACTGGAGCACAGATCCAACTGGAGAACAGATCCAATTCCCTAGATCAAGAGCCCCTCACCAGCGTCAAGGAGCCTTCCTTGAGGGGCCCGCAGGTTGAGAGACGAATGGTTTTATTTAATTGAAACTAATTTCCGCAGACGCAAGTGCCTCGAATCAGCACTGATCGCTGTTTCGAATACAATTAAACAAAACAACGGCAGCTTCACCATCTCTGAAGTCTTAGCAAGAATCCTCCTGAAAACAGTAAACCCTGCCATCACATAGTCTCTCCTGTTATACTACACAAAGCACATTACAGAGAGTGAACACTGAAACAAGCTGCCTCTTTCCAGTCTATATTTGTCCAACCTATTTTTATGTTACCCAAGTAATAGCTTTTATATCCTTTTACTCATGTACGAATAAATTGCTCTACCATATTGTATTACTTTTGTCATTACCACCACTACTACTACTACTACTACTACTACCACTAGTGAACATCGAAATGGTACCTCACTAGTATTGCACCTCACTCAGAGCCTTTATATACCCTCTGTGTCCATGTATTGTTTGTAATGGCTTGATAAAGCTCCTGGAGAGCGAAACGTTGCCACAATAAAATATCATATTAGTTGCACTTGTGTCCTTTTGCTTTACATATTGTCGGTAATTCTACCAACTTTATTACAATGATAATGGGTTAGTAATTTAGTGATAATGGGTTAGTAACGTAGTGATAATAGATAAGTAATACAGTGTTAATGGCTTAGTAATGCAGTGATAATGTATTAGTAATACAGAAATAATAGGTTAATAATGCAGTGATAATGGGTTAGTAATGCAGTGATAATGGATTAATAATGCAGTGATAATGGGTTAGTAATGCAGTGATAATAGGTTAGTAATGCAGTAATAATGGGTTAATAATATAGTGATAATGGGTTAGTAATGCAGTAACAATGCGATGGAAATATAGTAATAATGGGTTATGCAGACAGTTAAATGTTAATTAAATTAAGACTATAATTATGTATTTGTTATAAAGAACTTAAACCAGTCTAATAATTAACTAATTTCCATAGACTTACCAGATAATATTCAATATTATAAATATCCCACAAAAAATAAATATACAAAGCGAAAACATTGTAAAATAAGACATTGTAACATCAGTCTTGAATTTGTTTTTAAACTCACAAAATATCCTCTACTAAAAGTATTGTCGTTTACTCCTTTTCAGATGATAATTGACTAGTTGACATTTCCTGACATGATTCATGTGTTGTCTTTAGTTTGAGTTTATAGTGGAGTGAGACGTTGAAGCTTGTGTTAAAAGTCGCAGGAGAATATTAAACACAAAGGTAAATATTCGGAAATATTGAAACTTCTTGAACCATTCCAAACAAAAAAAAAGTTCAGCATTGTAGTATGAAAATACTATTGTTAATGAAGTAACTTTGAAGATATGTTGCTTGTTGCAGCGACCGAGGAGCGCAGTGTCTGGAGGTAACTTTGAAGATATGTTGCTTGTTGCAGCGACCGAGGAGCGCAGTGTCTGGAGGTAACTTTGAAGATATGTTGCTTGTTGCAGCGACCGAGGAGCGCAGTGTCTGGTGGCACTTCTGGGTTTTTAAGTGGTAAATTTAAAGGAAATATTCCAATGCCAGAAGAGTTATCATAGAAAATCAACCAACTTAATAATGATTTCAGGAGGGAAGATTTGAATTCAGAAAATCTGCTGTCACTCTGTTGTAATGTTTTCAAAAATGTTAAAATAAATGGATAAGAATGGTGGATCATCAGTGTAGGTGCAAGTTTGTTGTGTCATCTTATAATCGTCAAGATTTCTTGAAAACTTTCCTTGGCTTTTGAGATATCAGCAGCTTCTTGGTTCGATAACTTTTCTATATGTTCACGTTCCTTAAACTTAAAAACTATTTTACTTACATCTTTCTTATTATTTAACTAAGCAGCATGATCTCAACTGCAGCATTTTATCAAACTTTCAAAAGAAACCGAAAATGTCATTTACGATTTCTCTTGATAAAAGAAAGCAGTGTTGCAGGCCAAGAGCTGCATTCCAACCACTGTCAAGGATAAATCTTGAGTCTTTGTCAAAATGTTCTAAGGTGACATAATGTAATCAAAATTCTCCAAAAACACTTAGTGGTTTTGAAAACGCGAATCCACTTATGCTTCATAAGTTGTGTCATAGCAATTGTCTCTGAAGGAATTAAAACTAAGAGAATATATATTAAACAGCTCACGGACTTTTCTTACAGTTAAACTCAACGAATGATTTGACCAGTGTTTTTTTTTTTTTTTTTTTTTTTGTAATATTTTCTTGCATATCACAATACGGACACTCTTACCAGATATTGTAATTTATGTCGCAAGTTTTTAATATTGCTGCAGTGCCTTTGCACCGGTGATTTATTCACTGATTTAGCATATTTTTTATATACCAGCGACTTCTGCATTGTTCTGCTAGATAAACTTACCAACTACATTCAATAATTATCTTTTGTACATACATATGTATATACATTTTTCTTGTAATCAAAATCATTTCAGCTATTTTACAATTCTTGAAATCTTCTCTCTGGTTTTATTTATTATTACCTGCAAACTGTTCATAATATTTTTAATTATATATATCATTATTCATTTCTGTGACGGTGTATTACAACTCTGATACAGTGTCAGGTTTGCTACAATAATTACAGTTGTTATCTGTTTGTGCATAAGACATTTAATTTCTTCAGTTTAACTTGTTTGCAGTTACACTTTAATAATTAGTTATCTTTGGTATTTCTTGCATATTTAAGTGAGGTAATCTTTCGACTGTGTTCTCTAGTGCAGCGATAGTCACATTAATAGTCATTTACTGTAAGTTTGCATTACTTTATTTATTTACATCGCCTTACCACTGTGTACCACAGTATGTTTTTTATGTGTTTACACTTCTCTGATAAATAGTCTGGATTGAACTTTGTGTATAATAATCTTTAAATTACATTTTGTTTGCAATTATTCATTACTTTTGTTTATTATATATCATTTATTTTTCTTTGACAAAAACCTCGTGTTCACTTGTCCTTTTGCAACTGGATCAGTTTTTTGTTTCAATTTGCAACTATTCCACTTGTTTGCATAATACATATTTTTATTTTTTCAATTGGAATATTTTAATGCAATTGCTACTATTAGAAGCAGTGTTGCATATCTTCCCTTGTAATTACCTCTAATCAACTGTGACTTTTTATTCTGTATCCATTTGCATAAGCTGGTATTAATGTTAATATTCAGAATGTAACATTTCTCATATTTTTTGTATTTTTTTTAAATTGCCATACTAACAGTATGTTTCCTGTAGATGGATCTATAACTTCCTAACAAACAGAACACAGACAGTAATAGTAAACAGAGTAAAGTCTGAGGCGGCTACAGTCAAGAGCTCTGTTCCCCAAGGCACAGTACTCTCTCCCAGCCTGTTCTTCATCCTCATATCTGACATAGACAGAGACGTACGTCCCCTTTGCTGATGACACCCAAATTTCCATGACAGTGTCTTCCATCTAAGACATTACAAGATTCCAACGGGCATCAACCAATTATTTAAATGTGCCGCAGAAAACAATATGAAGTTCAATGAAGGGAAATTTCAACTAATCGGATATAGAAAACTTGACGAAATTTAAACATTATCAGGGTATAAAACAAATTTTAACCACAGAGCGATAAACTAATGTGATGACCTGAGAGTGATAATGTCAGAGAATCTCACCTTCAAAGACAACAAATGTATCTACCTCATCTGCTAGAACAATGATAGGATGGATAACGAGAGCCTTCAAACCAAAACTAGAGAAGCCAAGCCCATGATGATTCTCTTCAAATCACTTCTTCTCTCTAGGCTGGAATACTGCTGTACACTAACTGCCCTCTTCAAGGCAAGCGAAATTGCTGAACTGGAGAATGTACAGAGAACTTTCATGGCACACGTAAGTACGAACGCAGGCGAGAAAGATATATGATAATGTATTCTTGGAAAATCCTAGATTGATTAGTACCAAACCTACACACGAAAATCACTCCCTACGAAAGCAAAAGACTTGGCAGGAGATGCAACATTTTCCCAGTGAAAAGCAGGGGCGCCACGAGTACACTAATAGATAACACAATAAGTGTCAGGTAGCCCAGACTGTTCAACTGCCTCCCAGCATACATAAGGAGGATTACCAGTGGACCCTTTGTCTTCAGGAAGGCACTGGACAGACACCTAAAGTCAGTGCCTGATCAGCCGGGATGTGATTCGTAGTCGGTTTACGTGCGGTCAGCAGTAACAGCCTGGTTGATCAGACCCTGATCCACCACGAGGCCTGGTCTCAGGCCGGGCCGCGGGGATGATGACCCCCCGAAACCCTCTCCAGGTAAACTTCCATATAGGCTGCCTCCCAACAAAAGAACCCGGTGCTAAGGGTTTAACGATCAATAGGGTACCCATCGTCAAATAAATAAATATCTTTATTTCTACACTGACAGACTTTCCTGAGCTGCTGGTTGATACGGTGCACTCTGTCTGGCTTCTGCTTTTGTCATCTTTTGTCACCGTGTGGTACACTTACTGTTCAACCTCTGTACATAGTGTATATGGGTGTACATACTTGTATATATCTGGCAAATTATATCTGGTGAAGGAAATACAAGTTATATGCTCTCGTTGAGTTTGTTTGTTCCATCTTGAAACCCATTATGACCAGGTCGCAGGCTATACTATACCAGTGTTCGTATTACGTACCAAGCATTTACTACTTACCATTGTACAGTGTATGTTCTCGCTGACTCCCAGACTAATTTAAAGTAAATTGCTTACTATTTTCAGCCTTCTGCCTCTTTTCCTTCTATACTTTGTCCATTTTTCTTGTACTTGACTTCATCATGACTCGCAATACCGACAATAACGTAATATTTCACCTTCTCAGACTGGCTTGACTAGTGATTCTCATATAAAGAATGACTCAAATAGTGCTTCTAAAGGTCTACGTTCCACAGTGGGTGAAGCTTTAGCTCATATAGCAGCCCACGGAGCTTCCACTAGTTGTGGCAACCCACGGAGCTTCCACTAGTTGTGGCAACCCACGGAGCTTCCACTAGTTGTGGCAACCCACGGAGCTTTCACTAGTTGTGGCAACCCACGGAGCTTCCACTCGTTGTGGCAACCCACGGAGCTTCCACTAGTTGTGGCAACCCACGGAGCTTCCACTAGTTGTGGCAACCCACGGAGCTTTCGCTAGTTGTGGCAACCCATGGAGCTTTCACTCGTTGTGGCAACCCACGGAGCTTCCACTAGTTGTGGCAACCCACGGAGCTTCCACTAGTTGTGGCAACCCACTGAGCTTCCACTCGTTGTGGCAACCCACAGAGCTTCCACTAGTTGTGGCAACCCACGGAGATTTCACTAGTTGTGGCAACCCACGGAGCTTCCACTCGTTGTGGCAACCCACGGAGCTTCCACTCGTTGCGGCAACCCACGGAGATTCCACTCGTTGCGGCAACCCACGGAGCTTCCACTAGTTGTGGCAACCCACGGAGCTTCCACTAGTTGTTCACACCCATGTTAGAGACTTGGATAAGGTCTTTCAAGACCGATATCCAGAGTAAACATGATAATCCCAGAGATGAACAGAATATTAGCTATGTTGTTGAACTAGTGACTCATGATAATGGAATCGTTAACTCCTTCATCCGTCTCTAGCGTATCAGTAACCTGGAGAAATAGGAAGATTCCAAGAAGCAGGAGTTCCATAGATATTATTGTTGGCGGAGACAATACTACTTTGATATTCTCACAAGAGTGTGATGTGAGACACATAACACTGGATGAGAATCCTCGCGAATATATTTGTAGATCTGACCTGACTTCTAAGACTAGGTAGGGTTTACCAAAGAGATCACATGGACAAGAGTTGATGATTTAGTGCTTGCCGCAGGTTAAATCTCTGCCCAGAACAAGAGATTATGGATGCATTCGAAGCCACAAAGTCAAGCCGTGTATCAAGGGTGTACCAAGCATTTAAGACAGTCCCGCTCGCATCCGTATTACCGAATGTGCAGCATGCAACCACTTATGCTGCACATATTAAAGAGTTGGTTACCAGAAGCATCCACACTCGTAAAAGTTCGTATTGGCCAAGTACAAATGCTAACACAATAAGTAAGACTGCTAACCATTCACCGTTACCTGCATTACAGTCTAAGCTTGATGTCACATCCTTCAACTATGGTAAACGAGGAAATTATAGGTAGGAGTGTACATAACTCGGCTCCAGTCACATAACCAGAGTCGCTCCGGTGACCCATTTTACGACAGGGTTAAGTTCCAGACAACAAGGTTGTAAAATAAAAAGTAGTAAAACAAAACCAAATTATTATGTAATTAAATGAGTTAGGTTCCAAAATTATAAAAAAATTCCCAAGTATGTACTAACATTGTTTTTTTTATAAATAATTAAATATTTTAAAGATTTAAACACATAAACACTAATATTTTTATGTGACAATGGTGTATTGAGGCGACATTAATTCCTTGCTGAGGTCTCCTTTCCCTTCTATGTCAAGAACTACAGTACTGACGTTTGGCGTGACATCCTACTTCTTCCTTGCAAGATGCTATAGTAGTGCTTCAACGTCATGTTGACACATTCTTTAGATGCCACGTCTACGTTCCCAATCAAGATTATTTTCAGAGAGTTCATCAAATGTACTGCGAATTTTGGGAAAGATACTCTTAAACTGCTTTATTTTGAATGGCCTTATTGGCTCCAACTCTTCCACTTAGCCTGATGTGTCAGCCTCATCATTTTGAAATTGCACAGCCAGTTTCTCCAATTCCACCCTCGAAAGTGGCTCACCATGGCTCACCAGCAACTGATCAACGTCGTTGACCACTTCCGAAAGTGGCTCAATCCTTAAAGAATTAGTCGCTGCTTCTGGCCACAAAATACGCCAGACGCCATTAATGCAGGACTGACACATCCTCCCAGGCAGAATCAATGTTTGTGGAGGGTTTCAGGATGTTATACGACTTTCAGTAGTCCCTCACAATTATGTCCAACTGCACAGCCTCAATAATCCTTTTGAAAGTCGTACGCAAATAATACGCCTTAAAGGTTGCAATTACACCCTGGTCCATCAGTTGCAAGAGTGAAATTGAGATGGGGGACAAATACACAACCTCAACTTTCAAATGGTTGTGGATTTCTTGGAGGATGGCTTGAGGCATTGTCCAGTACCAACATGACTTTGGAAGGCTAGCCATTTGCTGCACAAAATTGAGTAACCTCTGGACAAAAGTATGCGATGCACCATTCACGTGTTAGGACTCGCAGGCATTATTGCTGTGTGTTACTGAGTTGAGATTTTTTTTTTATTTTCATTTTTTCTAACTTACAAATTTTCATTTTTTACGTAATTTTGAAAAGGTCGTTCATGTGAAAATTCGTAAAATGGACCATCGTAAAATGGGACCTACCTGTACCTTGACTATTAAGGTGATGCCAAAGAGGAATGTAATACTCTCAAACATTTAAAGTCAGCCACTTCCAGCTGCAGATGGGGGAAGGGGATGCACACACCAGTACCCACCATTATAAGGCAAAGAGTGGCAAATGCTCTAGTGGAAATGGGCGCGGCAGCAGCAGTCATTTCCACAGTTTGGGGAAAGACTCCCACTCACCAAAGACCACAAAGGTAGTCACGGTATTCCGTCTCTGTTCGCTGTCAGTGTTGACATACTTGCTGACAGATCAGACGAAGAATGTTTCGACGGTAGTTACAGGGTTCTTACCAAACATCTCAGGAAGTCTAGCTTTATCACCAAGCGTCGAGCCACTAACAACTACGACTCTGGCGACATGGATGAACTCTCATGTCTCCATGTTCGTTATGACCAGCCCAGCAGTTCTATGTAAGTAATGAACCTATCAAACTCTTCCTCTATTCAGGTTCAGTAGCAAACATTGTACTGTCAAATTTCTTCTATAACAATGGCCTTCCTGCAGCCATGTTAACTGAGCCATAAGACATCCGAACCTTCAGCGGTGTCTCAGGGAGTTCCCTGAGAGTTCAGGAAAGGACAACAATTTAGCTTGAGGTTCAGGGAAGGAAGCTGTCGACAAAACTCCTAGTGATCGATAACAGTCTTCCTTGATGATCTTATTAGTCTTGAGACGGTTGCAGACCTCAAGATTCACCTAGATCCAGCTGATTGGAAAGCGAATTTCAATGGTGTTGATGTACCCTTCTGGAGAATGCATATAGGATCCACCATTTGTCACTCAATTTCTGAGTACAGTCTGTGTCTAGAAACCTTTGAAACAGAGGGTTTCCGCAGAAGCAGATTTCCCAAGCAGTTGGACTCTTGTCCTGACCAACCCTGCAAAAGAACTCATTTCACTTCACCTCATGACAGACAGAGAACAGTTGCACCCACGGTGGTGTAACCAAGAGTAAAAACAGTATCTGGTCCCTTGAATCAAATATAAGCTATGAAAACGTAAATAACCCTTGTAACAATCTACAGGGTTATCGGAGATTTAAACTGGGATCTGTTAAATGACAGTCCATCGCTCTACCACTGGACCAGCACTACTCTAAACAGGTTACTGTCCAACCTGCCACGTACCGAAGCTACTGGAGGCTTGCAGAGGCTACTCTCTGTGCCCCAACTGCTGTTTAAATAGACCCCAACTGAAAGCTCTGAAAATAAATAAATTCTTTCTAAAATCTATTTCGTTTTCATAGTTAATAAATAATTAAAGGGGACAAGAGCAAGAGCTGTAAAAATAGCAGCTGAGACACAGTTTATTAGGGTGGTGATGGCTCAGTGGTAGAGAAGGTGGGCTGTCGTTTAACAGATCCCAGTTCCAATCTCCAAAAAAATATGTTGGTAGTGTTCAAAACATATTGTAAGATGTTTTTGTAAATAACGTTTCACCTCTTTCTTACTGTCTCGCTCACAAAGGTTTTTGAATGCTTTCATTTTAGTATAAAAGGTGTTGAACATCATTAAAATATTAATATTCATAATGGTGGAGATAATCTAGTTGTCAATGTGCAAGAATGATTTAATAATGCTCTTTATTCATATATTTCATATTCATCATTTATTTCTTGCCGTAGACCAGCGATCTCCAAACTGCGGTCAGCCACAAGAGTTTATGCGGTCCGCAGCAACTTGAAATATTTATAAATACTAAAGCTAATAAACCCTCGTTTTCAGCTACTTCATGTTAAGGATTTTGTTGCTTGTAACAATTTATATGTCAAAAATTTTTCAAATTTTAGTTCTAATCTTTCCATAAATCAGACATATCCTTCAGTTATTGAAGGAAAATGAAAAGAACAGTGCAGAGTGACTGCCGCTTGTTTAATGAAGAATGAGGGAGTAAAGTACTTCTATGTACAAGCTGATGATAAAAACTTTTGTGTCGTATCCCACGAGATTTGAAGGAGTACAATGTACGTCGGTACTGAGACCAGACATAAACCAAATTATTCCCAGTTCACTGCAACACGGCGTTCGGAAAAAATTAAATCAATGCAAAGCAAGTTGTTTTCCCAACAAGGTTTTTTAGACAAAAAAGGGCTGAAAATGAAGCTTTAACCAGGACCAGTTAGCTAAAAGAGGAAAGTCGTTCACCGAGGAACATCTGATCAAAAAGTGTGTGATGGAAGCACTGGCAGAGTTATGCCCAGAATAAGCAAATCTGTTTAAAATCCTCAGTCTTGCACCAAATGCAGTTTGTATGTAGAATTGAAGATATAAGAAGCAATGTATTTCACCATAACGCAGACAAAGCATGAAATTTCAGTTTTATTCTCTTACACTTGATGAATCGAATTATGTCAATGACACATCACAACTGGTGGTGTTCATCCTCGGCGTCGACAATGAATTTCATGTTACACAAGAATTAACATGAATACATAACATGTACAACGCAGATACTGGAGAAGACATCTTCAAAGAATTCCGAAAAACTGTATTAAAATATAACCTGGAATGGAATAAACTGCAATGCGTGACAAATGATGGAGGAAAGAACATGTTTGAGGTGAAGGAAGGATTAGATGGACAAATCAAACAAGCTTATGAGGATTGTGGTTTCTAAGAGCCCATTTTACTGCTTTGCGTTATCCAACAGAGGTAAATATGTGGATATATCTTGTGTTCTGCAACGTGTTTTTTTCAAAAGTGACTTTCATTCGGTCTCACTGGCTTAATCATCTCCAGTTTTGTGATTTTCTGTAAGAAACTGATTCTGAGCTCGTTGACTTGTCTTATTATACAGCAGTTCAATGGTTTAACTGTGGAAAGGTTCTATCAAGGTTCTTTTAACTCAGAAATGAAATTGATTCATTTCTCACAGAAAAGAATCGACCCGAACCACTTTTGTCAAACGCTGACTGGCTTTGGAAACTGACATTTCTTGAAGTGACAAGCCATGTGTGTCAACTGAATCTGAAATTGGAGGGTGAAACAAATTTGATCTGTGATTTATTTATCCATGTCAAGGTATTCAGGACAAAACTTATATTATTTGAAAGACAGGTGAAAGTTTCTAACTTGCTTCATTTCCTAGGTTGTGAAAAATTTCATGGAGAAAGTGAAGCAGAATTTCCTTCCTCATTTACAACAGAAATCATTGACTTGCAAAAACAATTTCAGTAAAGATTTTCTGATCAAAATGGAAAAAACAGATGAAATAAAATCGTTTCAAAATCTATTTGACTGCAATGTTGAAACTCCCAAGTCAGTTTCAAGTGGAAATTATTGACCTCCAGTTAGATGACATGATGAAGGAAAAGTATAAGAAGGAAATCTGATCCAGCCTGAACAGTTTCCAAATCTGAAGCAATTTGCATGTGGATTTGTATCAGTTTCTGGTACAATGTACCTTTATGAACAAACATTTTTTGGAAATGAAATACGTCACATACAAACATCTCACTAATTTATCTGATGTGTATTAGAAGTCCATTCTAATAATTATCTCCTAAAACTATAAACTTCAATTCAGCAATATTTTGAAATTAAAAAACCAGTTCCAACACTCCGATTAATCGTGTGCAAATTAATCATATGTCAGCCTTAATCATCCGTGGTTCAGTAACTGATTATACTGTCAGAGTACTGTCTCATCTTTGATATTTTTACTCATTATATATTATTACTCAGTGTAAGTACGGTATTCTTTCTTTATAATTCCGCACGACATATATATAGTTGTGCTGAATAGGTAAAACTTGCGATGTGGGCATAAATAGCAACGCTCTTCTTGACGAATAAGGCAAGCGAAAATTTTTGTATGGAATAATTTCGGAAAAAATCATTCTGAGCCTAACGAGAAAAATGCATTTTGTGTTTTATTATTAAATGACTGCAGATTTATCTAAAATATATTTAGTTGCATAAGGCTTAATTAATTGCGTTTGTTATAATAAGTTTAGGTAAGTTTTCTAAGGTTCTTTTGGTACAAAATTATTAATTTTTACATAAACATAAATGAAAAAGTATATCTTTAAACGTTTAAGAGAAAATTTTAGAAAGAACCTAATTTTAAATGAATTCTTGCTACTTGACCGGTTTTACCTATTCAGCACGATATATATATATATATATATATATATATATATATATATATATATATATATATATATATATATATATATATATATATATATATATATATATATATATATATATGGGAGCGTAACACAGTAAATACATAAAACACACAGGCAGTTAATTTTGTTAACCACTCACAATCGCCGTTACAAGCTCCGTTAATACAGTTATAAAGGTAATATTAACGCCTGTGTTTACCTTGTCTGACTTACCAGATACAATTTCTTCCCAGCAGTGTCAGAAATTCGATAGGCTTTAAGTAAATTTACCAACAATGTATGATTATTAATTTTAAAGTCTTTTGCTTTAATAATCATTCAGATTACAGTCACCTGATACTGAATCCTTAATCAGATTCGTATGAGATAGTATACTGACTCCGTTCTCATGTTTAAACTTCATACTGTTCCAGACCATTATACTGAACTCTTCAGGCTGAGGGACTGACTACCTCAAATACTTTTTCTTCAAGGCTGTTGGGCTGATTATATTATCTATATTTCATTAAGACTGCTTCCTCTGTATTTGACTGATGAAGGTCACTGTGTAGGAGAAACATTTCATCCATAAAGACTCCCAACTGTTGGACATCTGTCTTAACCTTCATCTTGTCGATATTTTATTCCATTTTCAACAATGTGTATCATAATGATGAACAATGTGTATTATAATGATGAACAATGTGTATTATAATGATGAACAATGTGTATTATAATGATGAACAATGTGTATCATAATGATGAACAATGTGTATCATAATGATGAACAATGTGTATTATAATGATGAACAATGTGTATTATAATGATGAACAATGTGTATCATAATGATGAACAATGTGTATCATAATGATGAACAATGTACATCATAATGATGAACAATGTGCATCATAATGATGAACAATGTGCATCATAATGATGAACAATGTGCATCATAATGATGAACAATGTGTATCATAATGATGAACAATGTGTATCATAATGATGAACAATGTGTATCATAATGATGAACAATGTGTATCATAATGATGAACAATGTGCATCATAATGATGAACAATGGGTATCTTTGTTGATGAATCATTTTACTGCAACGCAGAATTCTTCAGTCAAATAAATATTATATTTTAAAAAGCCTAGTCTTCGAGAAGTAGTTTTCAGGTGTCCAGTACTTCATACTTAATAAAAAGTGAAGGAAGTCAACCTCTCCATTAAAAGCTAAAACATGAACATGATTTAAGGAACATATACAAAGTAATTTAGATATCCTGCAGGGAAAAAAATATGAAATATATTTATAATTCCATATTCTTAAATTATGTTATTATATTATTTATTTATATCAGTGGAGAAACCGTCTGGGAGATATAATATCTTTTTTGCATATGTCAGAAATACCTTATATTTTGAGACGTAAATAAATGAACAGATCATTTCGAACACAGTCATAAATTATACAAGTCTGGAAACATTAATTAGACGGGGCACCAAAAAATTTCAATTGCGGTGACTAATATATTATCCAGTGATAGTGGAGACTTGTTTTATCTGGTGAGCCTATTTGTTTATTTAGTTTGTGGGTGAGAAGTGTTATTGTTTGTTTAGTGTGTGGGTGAGGAGTGTTGTTTGCTGGCTGTACTTATACTGAGTAATATTTAAACAGTAACACATTACTCCATAAACAATAACATATTACTCCATTAACACTCTGCAGGAGTATGTGTGATTCAGTGTGTTCAGTGTGTGTGTGTGTGTGTGTGTGTGTGTGTGTGTGTGTGTGTGTGTGTGTGTGTGTGTGTGTGTGTGTGTGTGTGTGTGTGTGTGTGTGTGTGTGTGTGTGTGTGTGTGTGTGTGTGTTTGTGTGTGTGTGTGTGTGTGTGTACTCACCTAGTTGTACTCACCTAGTTGAGGTTGCGGGGGTCGAGTCCGAGCTCCTGGCCCCTCCTCTTCACTGATCGCTACTAGGTCACTCTCCCTGAGCCGTGAGCTTTATCATACCTCTGCTTAAAGCTATGTATGGATGTGTGTGTGTGTGTGTGTGTGTGTGTTTGTGTGTGTGTGTGTGTGTGTGAGTCTGGGCGTGTGTACTCACCTAGTTGTGCTCACCTAGTTGAGGTTGGAGAGGTCGAGTCCTAGCTCCTGGCCCCGCCTCTTCACTGGTCGCTATTAGGTCACTTTCCATGAACCGTGAGCTTTATCTTACCTCTGCTTAAAGCTATGTATGGATCCTGCCTCAACTACATCGCTTCCCAAACTATTCCACTTCCTGAGTACTCTGTGGCTGAAGAAATACTTCCTAACATCCCTGTGATTCATCTGTGTCTTCAACTTCCAACTGTGTCCCCTTGTTGCTGTATCCCATCTCTGGAACATTCTTTGTCCACCTTGTCAATTCCTCTCAGTATTTTGTATGTCTTTATCATGTCCCCCTATCTCTCCAGTACTCCAGTGTCGTCAGGTGGATTTCCCTTAACCTCTCCTCGTAGGATATACCCCTAAGCTCTGGGACTAGTCTTGTTGCAAACCTTTGCACTTTCTCTAGTTTCTTCACGTGATTGGCTAGGTGTGGGTTCCAAACTGGTGCCACATACTCCAATATGGGCCTAACGTACACGGTGAACAGGGTCCAGGACGATTCCTTATTAAGATGTCGGAATGCTTTTCTGAGGTTTGCTAGGCGCCCATATGCTGCAGCAGTTATTTGGTTGATGTGCGCTTCAGGAGATGTGCCTTGTGTTATACTCACCCCAAGATCTTTTTCCTTGAGTGAGGTTTGTAGTCACTGGCCCCCTAGACTGTACCCATTCTGCGGTCTTCTTTGCCCTTCCCCAATCTTCATGACTTTGCACTTGGAGGGGTTGAACTCCAGGAGCCAATTGCCGGACCAGGTCTGCAGCCTGTCCAGATCCCTTTGTAGTTCTGCCTGGTCTTTGATCGAATGAATTCTTCTTATCAACTTCACGTCATCTGCAAACAGGGACACTTGGGAGTCTATTCCTTCCGTCATGTTGTTAGGTAAGACACATATGCAACAGTTAGACAACTTTATTCCGAAACGTTTCGCCTACACAGTAGGCTTCTTCAGTCGAATACAGACAACCTCCACTAGTAAGAACGGATGGATTTGAGAGGGACCTGACCTCCCAACATCTGAGTTCTTACCTCTTCTAGTGACCTACGTCTCACCTCTTGGCGCTATATAAGGCTCCATCTTGCCACTTCATCTCCAAATTGTTTCATACTATGGAACAATGCTCTTCTCCAGACTGAGGGACTGACCACCTCAAAACTTTAAGGGTGATGGACTGATTACATCGTCTTCAAGTATCTTCTGCTTCTATCAACTTTGCTGTACTCGACTGAAGAAGCCTACTGTGTAGGCGAAACGTTTCGAAATAAAGATACCCAACTGTTGCATATGTGTCTTACCTAACAACGAATACAGAAAGTAGGCAGGAACAGTAGAGATGTGAAGACGATGTAATCAGTCCATCACCCTTGAAGTCGTAGAATTTGAGGTTGTAAGTCCCTCAGCCTGGAGCAGTTCAGTTCCCTAGTCAGTTCCCGCAGGAAGTTCTTCAACCCTATGTAGTCCCCTCTTTTATAGTCAGACTTTTCCCATTCAGCTCCTGTTATTCTCTCCACTTGCAGCTCTACTATGTATTCAAAGCACAGAACCACGTGGTCGCTAGCTCCTAGGGGACTCTCATACTTGATGTCCTCAATGTCTGAGCTGGCCAGGGTGAACACAAGGTCCAATCTTGCTGGTTCATCCTCCCCTCTCACTCTGGTAGTGTCCTTAACATGTTGGTGCATGAGGTTTTCCAGCACCACGTCCAACATCCTGGCTCTCCATGTTTCGGGACCCCCATGTGGCTCCAGGTTTTCCCAGTCAATCTCCCTGTGGTTGAAATCCCCCATAACCAGCAACTTTGCTCTGCTGGAGTGAGCTCTTCTTGCCACCTCAGCAAGTGTTCCACCATTGCTCTGTTGCTCTCTTCATATTCCTCTCTTGGCCTCCTGCAGTTCTGTGGTGGATTATACATCACTGCAATGACCACTTTGTGTTCCCCAGACTGAAGTGTACCTGCTATGTAGTCTCTTTCTCTCGTCTCATCTATGCTTCCATTTTCTCGAATTTCCATCTGTTTTTTACGAGCAGAGCAACCCCACTTCTCCCCCTGCCCCTTCTATCTTTCCTCATGATCTGGTATCCTGGTGGGAAGATTGCATCTGTTATTGTCTCCGTGAGTTTTGTTTCTGTAACTGCTATGATGTCTGGGGACTTCTCATTGATTCTTTCTTGCCATTCCTCATGTTTATTCGTTAATCCATCTGCATTTGTGTACCAAACCTTCAACTTCTGTTCTAATACTGTAACTGTGGTGCGGGGGGTGGAAACAGAGGGATTGGTGTGTGATGGGGTGTGTGTGTGTGTGTGTATGTGTGTGTGTGTGTGTGTACTCACCTATTTGTACTCACCTATTTGTGGTTGCAGGGGTCGAGTCCTAGCTCCTGGCTCCGCCTCTTCACCGGTTGCTACTAGGCCCTCTCTCTCCCCGCTCCATGAGCTTTATCAAACCTCGTCTTAAAACTGTGTATGGTTCCTGCCTCCACTACGTCATTTTCTAGGCTATTCCACTGCCTTACAACTCTATGACTGAAGAAATACTTCCTACTATCTCTCTGACTCATTTGTGTCTTCAACTTCCAATTGTGGCCTCTTGTTTCTGTGTCCCCTCCCTGGAACATCCTGTCCTTGTCCACCTTGTCTATTCCACGCAGTATTTTATATGTCGTTATCATGTCTCCCCTGACCCTCCTGTCCTCCAGTGTCGTCAGGCCGATTTCCCTTAATCTTTCTTCATAGGACATTCCCCTTAGCTCTGGAACTAACCTTGTCGCAAACCTTTGTACTTTCTCTAGTTTCTTGACGTGCTTTATCAAGTGCGGGTTCCAAACAGGTGCTGCATACTCCAGTATGGGCCTGACATACACGGTGTACAGTGTCTTGAATGATTCCTTACTAAGGTATCGGAATGCTGTTCTCAGGTTTGCCAGGCGCCCATATGCTGCAGCAGTTATCTGATTGATGTGTGCTTCTGGAGACATGCTCGGTGTTATACTCACCCCAAGATCTTTCTCCTTGAGTGAGGTTTGCAGTCTTTGGCCGCCTAGCCTATACTCTGTCTGTGGTCTTCTGTGCCCTTCCCCTATCTTCATGACTTTGCATTTGGCAGGATTAAATTCGAGAAGCCATTTGCTGGACCAGGTGTCCAGTCTGTCCAGGTCTCTTTGAAGTCCTGCCTGGTCCTCATCAGATTTAATTCTCCTCATTAACTTCACATCATCTGTAAACAGGGACACTTCTGAGTCTAACCCTTCCGTCATGTCGTTCACATATACCAAAAATAGCACTGGTCCTAGGACCGACCCCTGTGGGACCCCGCTCGTCACAGGTGCCCACTGTGATACATCATTACATACCATGACTCGTTGTTGCCTCCCTGTCAGGTATTCTCTGATCCATTGCAGTGCCCTTCCTGTTATATGTGCCTGATGCTCTAGCTTCTGCACTAATCTCTTGTGAGGAACTGTGTCAAAGGCCTTCTTGCAGTCCAAGAAGATGCAATCAACCCACCCCTCTCTCTCTTGTCTTACTTCTGTTTTTTTATCATAAAACTCCAGAAGGTTTGTGACACAGGATTTGCCTTCCGTGAATCCGTGCTGGTTGGCATTTATACTCCTGTTCCGTTCCAGGTGCTCCACCACTCTCCTCCTGATAATCTTCTCCATAATTTTGCATACTATACACGTCAATGACACAGGTCTATAGTTTAGTGCCTCTTTTCTGTCTCCTTTTTTGAAAATGGGAACTACATTTGCCGTCTTCCATACCTCAGGTAGTTGCCCAGTTTCCAGGGATGTGTTGAAGATTGTGGTAAGTGGCACACACAACATATCTGCTCCCTCTCTAAGGACCCACGGAGAGATGTTGTCCGGTCCCATTGCCTTTGAGGTATCGATGTCCCTTAGCAGTTTCTTCACCTCCTCCTCATGTGTGTGTGTGTGTGTGTGTGTGTGTGTGTGTGTGTGTGTGTGTGTGTGTGTGTGTGTGTGTGTGTGTGTGTGTGTGTGCATGTGTGTGCGTGTGTGTGTGTGCGTGTGTGCGTGTGTATGTGTGTATGTGTGTGTGTGTGTGTGTGTGTGTGTGTGTGTGTGTGTGTGTGAGTGTATGTGTGTATGTGTGTGTGTGAGTGTATGTGTGTATGTGTGTGTGTGTGTACTCACCTAGTTGTACTCACCTAGTTGAGGTTGCGGGGGTCGAGTCCGAGCTCCTGGCCCCGCCTCTTCACTGATCGCTACTAGGTCACTCTCCCTGAGCCGTGAGCTTTATCATACCTCTGCTTAAAGCTATGTATGGATCCTGCCTCCACTACATCGCTTCCCAAACTATTCCACTTACTGACTACTCTGTGGCTGAAGAAATACTTCCTAACATCCCTGTGATTCATCTGTGTCTTTAGCTTCCAACTGTGTCCCCTTGTTACTGTGTCCAATCTCTGGAACATCCTGTCTTTGTCCACCTTGTCAATTCCTCTCAGTATTTTGTATGTTGTTATCATGTCCCCCCTATCTCTCCTGTCCTCCAGTGTCGTCAGGTTGATTTCCCTTAACCTCTCCTCGTAGGACATACCTCTTAGCTCTGGGACTAGTCTTGTTGCAAACCTTTGCACTTTCTCTAGTTTCTTTACGTGCTTGGCTAGGTGTGGGTTCCAAACTGGTGCCGCATACTCCAATATGGGCCTAACGTATACGGTGTACAGGGTCCTGAACGATTCCTTATTAAGATGTCGGAATGCTGTTCTGAGGTTTGCTAGGCGCCCATATGCTGCAGCAGTTATTTGGTTGATGTGCGCTTCAGGAGATGTGCCTGGTGTTATACTCACCCCAAGATCTTTTTCCTTGAGTGAGGTTTGTAGTCTCTGACCCCCTAGACTGTACTCCGTCTGCGGCCTTCTTTGCCCTTCCCCAATCTTCATGACTTTGCACTTGGTGGGATTGAACTCCAGGAGCCAATTGCTGGACCAGTTCTGCAGCCTGTCCAGATCCCTTTGTAGTTCTGCCTGGTCTTCGATCGAGTGTATTCTTCTCATCAACTTCACGTCATCTGCAAACAGGGACACCTCAGAGTCTATTCCTTCCGTCATGTCGTTCACAAATACCAGAAACAGCACTGGTCCTAGGACTGACCCCTGCGGGACCCCGCTGGTCACAGGTGCCCACTCTGACACCTCGCCACGTACCATGACTCGCTGCTGTCTTCCTGACAAGTATTCCCTGATCCATTGTAGTGCCTTCCCTGTTATCCCTGCTTGGTCCTCCAGTTTTTGCACCAATCTCTTGTGTGGAACTGTGTCAAACGCCTTCTTGCAGTCCAAGAAAATGCAATCCACCCACCCCTCTCTCTCTTGTCTTACTGCTGTCACCATGTCATAGAACTCCAGTAGGTTTGTGACACAGGATTTCCCGTCCCTGAAACCATGCTGGCTGCTGTTGATGAGATCATTCCTTTCTAGGTGTTCCACCACTCTTCTCCTGATAATCTTCTCCATGATTTTGCATACTATACATGTCAGTGACACTGGTCTGTAGTTTAATGCTTCATGTCTGTCTCCTTTTTTAAAGATTGGGACTACATTTGCTGTCTTCCATGCCTCAGGCAATCTCCCTGTTTCGATAGATGTATTGAATATTGTTGTTAGGGGTACACATAGCGCCTCTGCTCCCTCTCTCAATACCCATGGGGAGATGTTATCTGGCCCCATTGCCTTTGAGGTATCTAGCTCACTCAGAAGCCTCTATGTGTGTGTGTGTGTGTGTGTGTGTGTGTGTGTGTGTGTGTGAGTGCGTGTTTGTGTGTGTGTACTCACCTAATTGTGGTTGCAGGGGTCGATACTCAGCTCCTGGCCCCGCCTCTTCACTGATCGCTACTAGGTCCTCTCCCTCTCTGCTTCCTGAGCTTTGTCATACCTCTTCTTAAAACTATGTATGGTTCCTGCCTCCACTACTTCACTTGCTAGGCTATTCCACTTGCTGACGACTCTATGACTGAAGAAATACTTCCTAATGTCCCTGTGACTCGTCTGAGTCTTCAGCTTCCAGTTGTGACCCCTTGTTTCTGTGTCCCCTCTCTGGAACATCCTATCTCTTTCCACCTTGTCTATTCCCCGCAGTATCTTGTATGTCGTTATCATGTCTCCCCTGACCCTTCTGTCCTCCAGTGTCGTCAGTCCAATTTCCCTCAACCTTTCCTCGTACGACATTCCCATAGGCTCTGGGACTAGCCTTGTTGCAAACCTTTGTACTTTCTCTAACTTCTTGACGTGCTTGGCCAGGTGTGGGTTCCAGACTGGTGCTGCATACTCCAGTATGGGTCTAACATACACAGTGTACAGTGTCTTGAACGATTCCTTATTAAGGTAAACCATACCCCCGGCCGGGATTGAACCCGCGGTCATAGAGTCTCAAAACTCCAGCCCATCGCCTTAGCCACTAGACCAGCTAGCCACAATAAGATTCATCCAACTAGGTATATTTCTACACCATAGGAAGGTTAGCACAGGCACCTCTGTGACCACAAATGCAAGTTTTTACAAACGAATCTCCAGCTAGCGTGGCCGTTGGATGAATCTTATTGTGGCTAGCTGGTCTAGTGGCTAACGCGACGGGCTGGAGTTTTGAGACTCTATGACCGCGGGTTCAATCCCGGCCGAGGGTATGGTTTGTTTGCAATCGTGTCATTACGATTTCTTGAGCCTTATTAAGGTATCGGAAAGCTATTCTCAGGTTTGCCAGGCACCCGTATGCTGCAGCAGTTATTTGGTTGATGTGTGCCTCCGGTGACGTGCTCGGTGTTATGGTCACCCCAAGGTCTTTCTCCCTGAGTGAGATCTGTAGTCTTTGTCCACGTAGCCTATACTCTGTCTGCGGTCTTCTTTGCCCCTCCCCAATCTTCATGACTGCATTTGGCAGGGTTGAATTCGAGAAGCCAATTTCTGGACCACATGTCCAGCCTGTCCAGGTCTCTTTGTAGTCCTGCCTCATCCTCATCCGATTTAATTCTTCTCATCAGCTTCACATCATCTGCGATTAGGGACACTTCAGAGTCTATTCCTTCCATCATGTCGTTTGCATATATCAAAAATAGCACTGGTCCTAGAACTGACCCCTGTGGGACCCCGCTCGTCACAGGCGCCCACTGTGATACCTCTTCACGTACCATGACTCGTTGTTGCCTCCCTGTCAGGTATTCCCTGATCCATTGCAGTGCCCTCCCTGTTATATGCGCCTGATCCTCCAGCTTCTGCACTAATCTCTTGTGGGGAACTATGTCAAAGGCCTTCCTGCAGTCTAGGAAAATGTGTGTGTGTGTGTGTGTGTGTGTGTGTGTGTGTGTGTGTGTGTGTGTGTGTGTGTGTGTGTGTGTGTGTGTGTGTGTGTGTGTGTGTGTGTGTGGTCTAGTGTGTGCAGTCTAGTGTGTGTTTTAAAGTGTATGTGGTCTTGTGTGAATGTTTGTGTGTGAATACTCACCTAGTTGTACTCGCCTAGTTTTGGTTGCAGGGGTCGAATCACAGCTCTTGGCCCCGCCTCTTCACTGGTCGCTGCTAGGTCACTCTTCCTGCTTTATGAGCTTTATCATACCTCTTCTTAAAGCTATGTATGGCTCCTGCCTCCACTACATCACTTCCCAGACTGCTCCACTTTCTGACAACTCTGTGACTGAAGGAATACTTCCTAACATCCCTGTGATTCATTTAAGTCTTCAACTTCTAACAGTGGCCCCTTGTTGCCGTGTCCTATCTCTGGAACATTCTGTCTCTGTCCACCTTGTCAATTCCTCTCAGTATTTAATATGTCGTTATCATATTCCCCCTATCTCTCCTGTCCTCCAGTGTCGTCAGTTAGATTTCCCTAAAACTTTCTTCGCAAGACAATCCCTTAGCTCCAGGACTAGTTTTGTTGCAAACCTTTGCACTTTCTTAATTTCCTTACGTCCTTGGCTAGGTATGGGTTCCAAACTGGTGCTTCATACTCCAATACAGGCCTGACATGTCGGAATGCTATTCTTAGGTTTGCTAGGCGCCCATATGCTGCAGCAGTTTATTCGGTTAATGTGCTCCTCAGATGTGCCCGGTGTTATACTCACCCCAAGATCCTTTTCCTTGGGTGTGATTTGTAATCTCCGGCCTCCTACACTGTACTTCTTCTAAGATCTTCTTTGCCCTTCCCCAATCTTCATGACTTTGCACTTGGTGGGGTTGAACTCCACGAGCCGTTATCCGGACCAGGCCTGCAGAATGTCCAGAGCCCGTTGTAGTTTTGCCTGGTCCTCGTCCGATTGAATTCATCTCATTAACTTCACATCATCTGCAAACAGGAACATTTCTGAGTCTATTCCTTCAGTCATGTCGTTCACTTATACCAGAAACAGCTCCGGTCCTAGGACTGACACCGGAACCCCGCTCGTCACAGGTGCCCACTCTGACACTTCGTCACGTACCATGACTCACTGATGTCTTCCTGACAGGTATTCCGTGATCCAGTGCAGTGCCTTACCAGTTATATCTGCCTGGTTCTCCAGCTTATGCACTAATTTCTTGTGTGAAACTGAGTCAAAAGCCTTCTTACAGTTTAAGAAAACGCAATCTACTCAACCCTCTCTCTCTCTCTTGTCTTACTGCTGTCACCCTGTCACGGATCTCCAGTAGGTTTGTAACACGGGATTTCCCGTCCCCGAAACCGTGCTGGTTGTCATTGATAAGCTCTTTCCCTTCTAAGTGCTCCACCACTCTTCTCCTGATAATCTTCTCTATGACTTTGCATACTAGACATGTCAATGACACTGATTTGTTGAAGATTGTTGTTAGTGGTACACATAACGCCTCTGCTCCCTCTCTCAGGACCCACAGAGAGATGTTAACTGGCCACATCGCCTTTCAGGTATCTAGCTCGCTTAGCAGCCTCTTCACTTCTTCCTCAGTTGCATGTATTGTGTCCACCACTTGATGGTGTACCCCACCTCTCCGTCTTTCTGGAGTCCTTTCTGTCTCCTCTGTTAACACTTCTTTGAATCTCATTTTGAGCTCCTCACATACTTCTCGGTCATTTCTTGTGATTTCCACTCCTTCCTTCCTCAGCCTGATTACCTGGTCCTTGACTGTTGCTTTCCTCCTGATGTGGCTCTACAGCAGGTTCGAGTCAGATTTGGTTTTCGCTGCTATGTCATTTTCATATTGTTGTTGGGCCTCCCTTCTTACCAGTGCATATTCATTTCTGGCTCTACGACTGCTCTCTTTATTTTTCTGGGTCCTTTGCCTTCTATACTTCTTCCATTCTCCAGCAAACTTGGTTGTGGCCTATCTACACCTTAGAGTGAACCAAGACTCATCCAGGCTTTCTCGTTATTTCTGTTACCCTAAGGTACTAATCTCTCCTCAGCTTCCTTTCATATTGTTGTCAGATATTCCATCATCTCATTTATTGACTTCCATGCAAGTGCTCTGTCCCACTGAACCTCGTGCAGGAAGTTCTTCATCCGTGTGTAGTCCCCTCTCTTGTAGTTTGGCTTCATTCGTCTTGCCCATCCAGCTTCCATCTCCACTTGTAGCTCTACAATGTATTTGAAGCTCAGAGCCACGTGGTCACTGGTCCCGAGGGGTCTCTTGTATGTGATGTCCTCAATGTCTGCACTGCTCAAGGTGAATACGAGGTTCAATCTTGCTGGTTCTTCCTCTATGTGTTGGTACCACCTCCATCATCCTAGTCCTCCACATTTCTTGGCCCCCATGTGGTTCCAGGTTCTCTCAGTCAATTTCTTTGGGATTGAAGTCACGCACAATCAGTAACTTTGCCCTGCTCGCATGAGCCATTACAGCCACTTCAGCCAATGTGTCAACTATCGCTGTTACTCTCATCATATTCTTGCCTTGGCCTTCTGCTGTTCTGTGGTGGGTTATACATAACTGCAATTACCACCTTGGGACCTCTAGACTGATGTGTTCCTCTTATGTAGTGTCTTGTTTCCCTGTCTCCTGTCTCCAGCTCGTCAAAATTCCATTAGTTTTTGATGAACAGTGCCACTCCTCCACCCCCTCTGTTCCCTCTGTTTTTCCTCAAGATTTGAAATTCCGTTGGAAACATGGCATCTATTATCATTCTTGTGAGCTTGGTTTCGGTGAGAGCTATGACGTCTGGTGATGCATCTTTGATTCTCTTGTGCCACTCCTCCCACTTATTCGTTATTCCATCAGTGTTGGTGTACCATACCTTCAGTTTCCTCTCCAACACTGTGTTCTTGGGGTCTCTGGTGGTTGGGGACCTGGCAGTGTGCTGTGTGATTCTAGAGTGAAGTGTGGGGTGGGGCCTGGAAGGGTGGATTGTGGCTTGTGTTGGGATAGCGTATATGGCTGTGGGGTTCTGAGGGTGGTTCTGTGTGTACTGGCGCTTGTTGCTGTACTCACATATTTGTACTCACCTATTTGTGGTTGCAGGGGTCGAGTCATAGCTCCTGGCCCCGCCTCTTCACTGATTGCTACTAGGTCCTCTCTCTCCCTGCTCCATGAGCTTTATCATACCTCGCCTTAAAACTATGTATGGTTCCCGTCTCCACTACTTCACTTTCTAGACTATTCCACGACTTGAATACTCTATGACTGAAGAAATACTTCCTAACATCCCTTCGATTCATCTGAGTCTTCAACTTCCAATTGTGACCTCTTGTGTCTGTGTCCCATCTCTGGAACATCCTGTCTTTGTCCACCTTGTCTATTCCGCGCAGTATTTTATATGTCGTTATCATGTCTCCCCTGACCCTCCTGGCCTCCAATGTCGTCAGGCCGATTTCCCTCAACCTTTCTTCGTAGGACAATCCCCGTAGCTCTGGGACTAGTCTTGTTGCAAACCTTTGTACTTTCTCTAATTTCTTGACGTGCTTGACTAGGTGTGGATTCCAAACTGGTGCTGCATACTCCAGTATGGGCCTGACGTAAATGGTATACAGTGTCTTGAACGACTCCTTACTGAGGTATCGGAACGCTATCCGTAGGTTTGCCAGGCGCCCGTATGCTGCAGCAGTTATCTGATTTATGTGCGCCTCAGGAGATATGCTCGGTGTTATACTCACCCCCAGATCTTTTTCCTTGAGTGAGGTTTGCAGTCTTTGGTCATCTAAACTATATTGTGTCTGCGGTCTTCTTTGCCCTTCCCCAATCTTCATGACTTTGCATTTGGCAGGGTTAAACTCTAGGAGCCAGTTGCTGGACCAGGCTTGTAGCCTGTCCAGGTCTCTTTGTAGTCCTGCCTGATCCTCATCCGATTTGATTCTTCTCATTAACTTCACATCATCTGCAAACAAGGACACTTCTGAGTCTATCCCTTCCGTTATGTCGTTCACATATACCAAGAACAGCACAGGTCCTAGGACTGACCCCTGTGGAACCCCGCTTGTCACAAGCGCCCACTCTGACACCTCGTCACGTACCATGACTCGTTGTTGCCTCCCTGTCAGGTATTCTCTGATCCATTGCAGTGCCTTTCCTGTTATGTGTGCCTGATCTTCTAGCTTTTTCAGTAACCTCTTGTGAGGAACTGTGTCGAAGGCCTTTTTGCAGTCCAAAAAAATGCAGTTGATCCACCCCTCTCTCTCTTGTCTTACTTCTGTCACCTTGTCATAAAACTCTAGTAGGTTTGTGACACAGGATTTTCCTTCCCTGAAACCATGCTGGTTGTCAATTATACACTTGTTTCTTTCCAGGTGCTCCACCACTCTCCTCCTGATGATCTTCTCCATGACCTTGCATACTATACACGTTAGTGATACAGGTCTGTAGTTTAGTGCCTCATGTCTGTCTCCCTTTTTAAAAATTGGGACTACATTTGCCATCTTCCATGCCTCAGGGAGTTGCCCAGTTTCAAATGATGTGTTGAAGATCTTTGTTAATGGCACACACAATATCTCTGCTCCCTCTTTAAGGACCCACGGAGAGATGTTGTCTGGTCCCACCGCCTTTGAGGTGTCAAGTTCGCATAGCAGCTTCTTCACTTCCTCCTTGGTTATATGTACCTCATCCAGCACTTGCAGGTGTACCCCCCTGTTCTGATTTCCTGGAGTCCTACTGGTTTCCACTGTAAATACTTCTTTAAATCTCGTGTTGAGCTCCTGACATACCTCTCGGTCGTTGCTTGTGAATTCCCCATCACCCTTCCTCAGTCTGATTACCTGGTCCTTGACTGTTGTTTTCCTCCTGATGTGGCTGTACAACAGCTTCGGGTCAGTCTTGACTTTCGATGCTATGTCATTTTCATATTGTCGCTGAGCCTCCCTTCTTATCTGTGCATATTCATTTCTGGCTCTTCGGCTAATCTCTTTATTTTCCTGAGTTCTCTGTCTTCTGTACCTTTTCCATTCTCTAGTACACCTAGTTTTTGCCTCCCTACACCTTTGTGTGAACCAAGGACTCGTTCTGTTCTTCCCATTATTTCTGTTTCCCTTGGGAACAAACCTCTCCTCTGCCTCCTTGCATTTTGTTGCCACATAGTCCATCATTTCTTGTACTGGTTTTCCTGTCAGTTCCCTCTCCCACTGAATGTTTTGAAGGAAGCTCCTCATGCCTGAGTAGTTCCCCCTTTTGTAGTTTGGTTTTTCCCACCCTATTCCTGCTACTCTCTCCACTTGGAGCTCAACTATGTAGTCGAAGCACAGAACCACATGATCACTAGCTCCCAGGGGCCTTTCATACAAGATATCCTCGATGTCTGAACTACTCAAGGTGAATACAAGGTCCAGTCTTGCTGGTTCATCTTCTCTCTCTCTGGTAGTGTCTCTAACATGTTGATGCATGAGGTTTTCCAGTACTACATCCATCATCTTGGTTCTCCATGTTTCGGAACCCCCATGGGGCTCCAGGTTTTCCCAGTCAATCTCCTTGTGATTGAAATCACCCATAACTAGTAACTTTTCTCCCCCCATGTGTGCTCTCCTGGCCACCTCGGCTAGTGTGTCGACCATGGCTCTGTTGCTCTCATCGTATTCTTCTCTTGGTCTCCTGCAGTTCTGTGGTGGGTTGTACATTACTGCAATTATCACCTTATGTCCCTCAGACTGGATTGTTCCTACTAAGTAGTCCCTTTCACCTGTGCCATCCATTCCTTAGATTTTCTCAAAACCCCACTGGTTTTTAATGAGCAGTGCAACTCCTCCTCCCCCTCTCCTCCCTCTGTCTTTCCTGAGGATTTTATATCCGGGTGGAAAGATTGAATCCGTTATTATTCTGGTGAGTTTTGTTTCTGTGAGTGCTATTATGTCTGGGGATGTCTCCTTGATTCTTTCGTGCCACTCCTCATACTTATTTGTTATTCCATCTGCATTTGTATACCATACCTTCAACTTCTTTTCTAAGACTGTGGTCTGGGAGGTGTATTGGGGTTGGGGAAGTGAGAGACCTGATAAGGAATTATGGGTTGTTGCTGTGGGGGTGGAGTTTGTAATGTAGTGGGTGGGGGCATTGGATATGGCATGGGTGTTTTGGTTTAGAGTGTTTGGCTGCACTGGGGTTGACCTGGTTGGGAGGCTTCTATAGGAAGCTGTGAGGGAGGTTGTATTTGATCTTCTTCCTGTGTCTGGGATCTCCTGTCTGTCTTCTCCATCCCCTCTCTTTCCTCCTTTCGCCTTTGTACCATCTCTCTCAGTTTCCGCCTTTCGTCTTGTGTTCTGTCGCGGTCGAGATACACCTTCCTGTATGTCGGCATGTCCCTTAATCGTGCTTTCTCCTGCAGTATCCTGTTCCGAGTCGATTCTGCCTTGAAGGTCACTTTCACTGGCCGGGTTCTTTTTTTTACAAACCCCCCTATTCCCCGAAAATTTTCCAGCTGGGTCATGTCGTCTTCTCTGATTACCTTCATGATGCTTTCAATTGCTTTTTTTCCCCTTGTTTTCTTGCTTCATATGTTTCCCCTTCAACTTCCTGTAGCCCATACACAAAGACTGACCTCACCCT